>NC_091453.1:127667613-127921339 GCF_964237555.1 Oryctolagus cuniculus
TTGCAACTATCACCTTGTAACATACTCCATTGCATATTTACATTCATCATACTGTTCTGCTTCAAAGACCTGTGTTTATTCTTGGACACATATGTATGCATCTCTATATTTCTATATAGAGATATCTATATCTATGCCATATATATACACACACACACATATATATATGTATATATATACAATCTTCATCATAGGTAGAGGATCATCAATTAAAATATTACTTTAGTTGAAAGTACCAAACTCATGAGGAAAATAAGAATAAAGGCAGAGGAGATTTTGTGACATCCTACACTTTCTGTTTGCACAGAAATAATTCATCCAGGAGAGCAAATAGAAGAAAGGAAGAAAAGCTATTCCCTCCCCCACTTTCCCCACTGCCAGAAGACCCTCCACGTCGCAGAAATGTCAGCGGCAATAACGGTCTCTTCAATCAAGACAAAAACATCTCCATGAGTGGGCAGATCACCTCTACTAAACCTAAGAGAAGTGATGGCAAATTCTGTGCTACCTTCAAAGGAATATCTGTAAATGTAAGCATCTTGAAAGAAATATTATAACTAGCAGATAAAAACAAATTGGCCAGCACCGTAGCTCACTAGGCTAATCCTCCGCTTGTGGCGCCGGCACACCGGGTTCTAGTCCTGGTTGGGGCACCGGTTCTGTCCCGGTTGCTCCTCTTCCAGTCCAGCTCTCTGCTGTGGCCCGGGAGTGCAGTGTAGGATGGCCCAGGTGCTTGGGCCCTGCACCCGCATGGGAGACCAGGAAAAGCACCTGGTTCCTGGCTTTGGATTGGTGCAACACACGTGCCATAGCAGCCATTTAGGGGGTGAGCCAATGGAAGGAAGACCTTTCTGTCCGTCTGTCTGTCTCTCTCCCTCTCTGTCTAACTCTGCCCGTCAAAAAAAGAAAAAGAAACAAATTAACCCAACTCATCTAATCTGACTTGACCAGATGGGGATGATGCAGGAGAAAGGAGCGAAGATGCAGAAAAAAATATATAGGGTAGCTTATGTGTGTTTATACAAATAAACAAAACCTCCATTATTCAAATTTTTTATTTCAACTCAGGATTTTTTTTGTTCCAGATCAATTTTTTATCTTGCTTTCCCAAACATATTGTACATATAGGGTCTATGAACAGCCTTTGGTCCAATATCTTTGTGTCTTGGGGATAGGGAGGACACTTCCTTAAAAATAACCACATCACCTGGCACATAGTAGACACCAATCAGTTAGTGAATAAAAAAAAATGGATAGAAGGCAATTTCCCAGGGTCACAGAACTGGAGCTCCAAGTAGGATCTTTCCAAATATCAGCTTTGCAAATGTAAATTGTTCTTACAGTGACTAAATAGGATGGAATTTAAAAGGTGAATCTTTTGCTGAAATCACACCATAATGGTTCTAAGCCCAACTAAAGAATTATCCAGCCCTTTGAACTTTTCCTGCTGCTGGATAAACTTTCAGCATGAATAATGAGAAGATGTGTCACACTCATATCCCCACACAGAGGTTCAGTATAGGTACATAAACTGTGGAAACCACCAACAACCGTGTTGCTGATGCATGTTAATAATAAATGTATCTACCTTTCCATGTGAATACATGTGCATGCTGATGCAGCATCCATATGTTTTTAGTCTCCTTTAAGTGCGAAATAAATACAAAGCAAATGAGTGAAAATCAACATGTTTTTAAATGTCTGATGCCAACTTGTTGGGTCTCCAAAATACACTTTTATACTACATTAAAGGCCATGAGGCCTCTAAGCTTCAAGCACCTCAATTTATAGTACTCCATCATATGAGATGACATATATATCTTGGTAAGTCTCATCATTGATATGAAGCAATTGTACTAATATAAAGTTTCCATTTTCTATGTGAAATTCATGTGTGTGCACACATGATACTGCCATCCACATTTAAATATGCTGACTCTGATGCTGAAGGTTAAACCCTCTATTCTACAAGGTAATTACACTCTCCAATCTATTTTTCATATTGAGTGTAATTATATTATAAAGTCCAACTGATACTGTTTTTAGTTGCAAGTTTTTAGAGCACATGCAACATATCCAATGAATTCTCTGTGGATACTACCTAATATATTGTCACAAATAATTAGATGTTATAATGACAATAATGATTATAAGAATCTGCAAATCCATTTCCATGCATCATAAGAACTACTAGGGAAATGTGGAAATATGTTTACATCTACTCCTAGAACTGTATCATCCTTCTTAAGGAAATTGCTAGGAATCCATTTGATAGGAATGAACAGGGAGTGCCTCTAAGGCCATGCCTTCTCTCTGTTAATAGTTTGAAATCTGAGAGAATTTCAGGTATACTTTTTTATTTGTTTTACATATTATATAATATTTTATTGCATGTATATATCATAACATGAGGATAACAGATCATTTCATTTTTATATTTTATTTTATTTTATTTAAGGTAAACAAATGTCATGTATTCATTATATACAGATTTAGAAACATAGTGGTACTTTCCACCATACTCCTCTCCCACCCACACTCCCACCCTTTCCCCTCCTTCCTCTCTTATTTCTTCTCTTGATTTTTTTTATTTTTTTCTTTTTTTTACATTTTTTTTAACTTTTATTTAATGAATATAAATTTCCAAAGTACGGCTTATGGATTACAATGGCTTCCCCCCCATAACATCCCTCCCACCCGCAACCCTCCCCTTTCCCACTCCCTCTCCCCTTCCATTCACATCAAGATTCATTTTCGATTCTCTTTATATACAGAAGATCAGTTTAGCATACATTAAGTAAAGATTTCAACAGTTTGCTCCCACACAGAAACATAAAGTGAAAAATAATAGATGATTTTTTAAATGATGATGAAATCAGATCAGACCTATTGTCATGTTTAATCCCAGTGAGAGTCAAGTTGGGAATTGCTAATTTCTTCTCTTTTTTTTTTAACAGAAGATCAGTTTAGTATACATTAAGTAAAGATTTCAACAGTTTGCACCCCCATAGAAACACAAAGTGAAATATACTGTTTGAGTACTCATTATAGCATTAAGCCTCAATGTACAGCACATTAAGGACAGAGATCCTACATGAGGAGTAAGTGCACAGTGACTCCTGTTGTTGACTTTACAAATTGACACTCCTGTTTATGGCATCAGTAATCTCCCTATGCACCAGTCATGAGTTTCCAAGGCTATGGAAGCCCCTTGAGTTCTCCGACTCTTATCTTGTTTAGATAAGGTCATAGTCAAAGTGGAGGTTCTCTCCTCCCTTCAGAGAAAGGCACCTCCTTCTTTGAAGACCTGTTCTTTCCACTGGGATCTCACTCACAGAGATCTTTCATTTAGGTGGTTTTTTTTTTTTTTTTTTTTTTTTTTTTGCCAGAGTGTCTTGGCTTTCCATGCCTGAAATACTCTCATGGGCTTTTCAGCCAGATCGGAATGCCTTTAGGGCTGATTCTGAGGCCAGAGTGCTGTTTAGGGCATCCGCCATTCTATTAGTCTGCTGAGTATCTCGCTTCCCATGTTGGATCACTCTTCCCCTTTATTTATTCTATCGGTTAGTATTAGCAGGTACTAGACTTGTTTATGTGATCCCTTTGACTCTTAGTCCTTTCATTATGATCAATTGTGAACAGAAATTGATCACTTGGAATAGTGAGATGGCATTGGTACATGCCACCACAACCATCTACTTTCAGTTTACTTTATACTCATAAGATTAACCATACACTAAGTAAAAAGTTCAACAAAGTAAGAAGAAACAAACACTTCCTCAACAGTAGAGACAAGGGCTGTGAACAATTATCAAATCTTAAAATATCCATTTCACTCCTTAACATTACATTTTTGATACTGTTTGCCTGAGTCTAAGTATTAAGCGACTTGACTCTTAGCTGATACGGTGCTATCGTTGCAATGAATTTGCTCTGTTACCCTGAGTAAGTCATTAAACATATCTTAGTTCATAAAATGAATGGATTTGACTGGGTTGTCTATAAGCCTTCTTCTAGCCCCACGAGTGTTTTCAATTTTGTGTTCTCAGAGTCTTCTCTTTTCCATTTAGGCATGAAGTGCTACTGACTCAATGGGTGAATGAATGTGGACAGATGACATGTTTACATAATTGACATAATCATGGCTGAATTTAACCATTTCCATTCAAATGTGCCACGGCTGACACCAGTGCTGTGTGGTTTTGGACATGGTGTTTCAGGTCTCTTATCACTTATCATGGCCACAGAGTCAAGTACTATTGTTGTGACTTATCCCTCTGCTTGGTCTGGGCCAGTCAGGCTCTGGCATTGGAGGCATGGGGCTGTCTTAAGAGCTCTGCCTCCTTTATATGATTGTGCTGAATAAAATCCATAGTGATCTTTAAAATATTTTCTGCATATCCAAAACATAACAATTTGTAGATGTGTTGCCTCTAAGCACATTTATCTCAGTGAAATATAGGTAGGTGGTAAAAATTATTTGAGAAACAGAAGTTTGACAATCAAGTGGCAAAGACCAGCTTGCATTAGGCTTTTAATTTTACATGCAGGCATATGTGTATATATGCATTCAATGCAAGTTGAGAGCACTAGGCTGTGAGGTGGAAGGGCTATGTCGTAAATCAGAGATGGCTACAGTGCTCACAAAGCTCTCAACCTAAGGTGAACAGTGAGACTTGCACTCTTTAGTGATTGATATCTTAGAGAAGGGAGAGAGACAAGCCTATGTGAAATCCAAAGAGGATGAAGGTGTCCCTGGCCCTAGACGTAAGACATAGGGGCCAGTATTTATTGAGTTTAACCTTAATAGATGATTAGAGTATAAAAGTGAATGAAAGTAGATAAACAAACTGTGACTCATCCATACAATACAATAACTTTGAAAAGAAAGGAAATTCTGTCATATGCTGCAAAATGGATAAACTTTGATGACAGCATGCGAAGAGAAATAAATCAGCTGCTGAAGGACAAAACTGCAGGGTCCCAATTCCATGAGATCCTTAGAATAGTCATACTCATAAAGACAGGAAGTATAATGTTAGTTGCCAAGGACTGTGGTGAGCATGAAATGAGTGATTTCTTTTAATGGATACAGAGTTTTGGTTTTGCAAGAGGAAAACAATTCAAGATTAGTTGCACAACAATGTGAATGCATTTAACACTTCTGAACTGTATACTTGATAATGGTTAAGATAGAAAATGTTATGATATGTATATCTTACCACAATATAAAATTAAAAAATCAAGTCAAAATAATAAACAGAGTAAATTATGACAAACTTAAGAAAGAAAGAAATGAAATTTCTTGAAATCCAAGTCTTGAAATCTAAGACAGTTCATGAATCAGGAAAGTAAAAAATACAATGATATGTGCAGTCTCATTGAAACCAAGGTACATGGAAAAGAAGAAGAAGGGATTAGGCAGAAAGATGAAACCAGATCAGGGAAGACCTTTAAAACTAGCACAGAAGCTCAGTCTTGAGTTTGCATTTGAATGCAGGGCACTGAAATGTTCAAACTTGGTTTAGGAAGCTTCAGCGGCAGGCAGTGGATTGAGGGTGGATAGAGAGGCTAGCTTGGGGGAGACTGGGAGTCTGACCAGGAGAATATGTGTTACTGTCAGTGTGAAACCCTGATGGTCTGTACTTTGAAGCTTCAAAGGAGGGAGAGACAAATTTTATACATGTTGGAGAGATACAAAGAATAGGGGTTTGCAACTAATCTGATAAGAGTAATAAGGATGAAGACTTTAAATATAAGGTATAGTGGTGGCTTTCAAAAACGGTTTTAGGAGCATTATCATTTTTCAAAATGAAATCATTTCTAGGACTTAAATATTTAAAGCTGATAAAAGCAGAGCAGATCAGATGGAAGGCAAGCTGGACAGTTCCCATCCTGCCAGTTTTAATGCTCCAATTCCACGTGCTACCACAATTCCCTAGGGAACTGTGCCAAACTCAACTGGAGACTCCTCATTGACATGGATAAATCCAGCCTTAATGACAGGGAAGATCTTCCACCATTCATAGAAATAGGGGACTGGATCACTTATCAATTTATTTGAGAGAAAGTTGAAGTGTCCAGAAGGGGTCATTGCAGATATGGTGCTTTGGAGAAGACTAAAGTCTTCATTTTGGAGTTATTAGCTTGTTGTTGAATCTTTGTTAACACTTACAAGACTGACAAATGTGATTAAGAGAGAACAGAGCTGAGGAATGAACTTAGAATGGCATAAAGAGGAAGAGGCATCAATGTGAAGTATGGTCAGAGGTAAAATAGTTGGAATCGCTTATGTTTGCCAGGTGGGGAGAGCATAGTCTGCTAGAGAGGCACAGCAGGTGATTTTGTGACACACTGTCACATAATTACAAATCTTACCACCTACTTTCTTCATTTGGATCCTATTCTGCCTGTAGCAGTAACAAATCAAGTTGAAGCTCTGCTAAGTCTTTCCTTTGCTTGTTGACCTGGTTAAAATGAGGTTTCACCATTTCAAGAATTCAAGATGAGAAGGCACACTCAACTTGACATTTACTTATCCAGAAACTGGTCAAGGGCCTCACATGAACAAAGGGGCTGCTTCAACCTCAGGTCAGCCAGGGCACTCATTTTTGCAGTATGATGGCTGGTGTCCTGGTATTTTGTGAACTATATCTGGTACTTTGTAGAGTGATCTGAAGACTTTATTTATCCTACAGAAATTTTGGGGGCTTTTTCCCTTTTCAAAAAATATCCACATTTGCATCAAGTATTCTATTTAATCCCCTTTTCTCCTCTCCCCATCTTATTCCTCCTCCCTCTTTCTCTCTTTCCTTCCCTCCTTCCTGCCTTCTCCCTATGTCTCCCTCTCTCCTCCTCTCTATATTTTGCCTTTCCCTTCTCTCTCATTTTTCCCACTGGATTTAGACCTCAGCATGGTTGTCTTAATAGGATGATGTATCTCTGTAATGATAGCATCTGATTAGGACAGTATCATCATGGAATAAATGCTAGTGTTTCATGGCATTTGTAAAATATAGCAAGCTGGGTGCATTGCTTTCTTTTTCTTACTTTGTTTCCTCGTATGCTTGATACTCAAAGCATTTACAAAAAGATATTCTGAAAAGCTGGACCTAATGGAACTTAATCTGTCCTCCTTTTTCCCAGGAGGGAGACACTCCAAAAAAGGCAGCCTCTGCCACCATCACTGTCACCAACACTGCTATTGCTACTGCCACTGTCACTGCTACTTCCATTGTCACCACCACTGTCACAGCTACCACCACTGCCACGGCCACCACCACAACCACTACCACTACCATTTCCACCATCACCTCTACCATCACTACTGGCCTTATGGATAGCAGTCACCTGGAGATGACATCCTGGGCGGCACTGCCCCTTCTGTCCAGCAGCAGCACTAACGTCCGGAGACCCAAGCTCACTTTTGATGACTCGTATGTTGTCCCCAGATTATCGCTGACATAATGTGGAAGTGGTGAAGGGGGGTGGAGGGTGGAGGTATTATGGCTTTTCTGGTGTCATGAATGTGTCACCCCCAGTAAGACCTTAGCATCCATTCCTATCTCCGTGAAAGTATATCCCTTGCTCCCCTCACTCACACATCTCTGTGCTCAGCAAGAAATGTCTTTGCCTTATTTTAATAATGGAACTTTGTTACTGTTTTCAAGGGCTTATTTAGAGCTAGTTTTGTTTGATCTATTTGGGCAACTGTAAAGATGGGGTTTGAAGGATGTGGCTATTTATCCTAATGGGCCATTATATACTTCAGCTTTCATTTGTGGTACTATGTCAAGGTTGGTTATGACGTGAATGATAGCTTAGTCTACCTTTTCCAAGACATTGTAGAAGAATGAACTTACAGGAAAAGAATTTTTTTTGACTATTCAATCTTCTAACAAGAACATGACCCAGTGGTTTCTGAGAGCTTGTTTTGTTTGTTTAGGGTTCACAATGCTGATTATTATATGCAAGAGGCTAAGAAGCTGAAGCACAAAGCTGATGCACTGGTAGGTTTCCTTCCTCTCACAGCTTTGCTCCAATTGAGGTATTATGCTTTGAAAGAAAATAGATAAGACATTTTATAAACAAGTCAAAGTTTTGGTAGCACAATGCAAACTTACCTTGCAATGGATTAAGGCTCTGACACAGGGAGATTGGAACTGGTTAACTCATTGGCACCATAATTCCCAAAGTTCTTTGAGCTAGGCTGCCCTGTCATTAATTGTTTTCCCACTCTTCTTCCCCTCGCACCCACTTCAAATGTCTAACAGCATATACTACTGTCGTTATCCTTAAAGTGAATCTGAAATGCTTTTGAAACTTCTCTTGAGATGATGGGACTTCCCATTAGCTCTGGTAAATCAGAGCTAGTCTGGGAAATAGTAGGGTGGTTGAAAGCTGGTTAAGTGACCCCAAAATTTGGCTCTAGGAAACTGGGATCTGTAGAAAAATCTCATCTCTTTGCTGCATTTGATTACATGTTCCCAGGGTGAGACCCATAGCAAGGCTGGGACCCTAAGCAGAGGAAGGAAGTGGTACCATCTGGATTCGCCAAGACACTTTGCTAAGTGCCTCGAAGGTTCTTAGCCACCTAGGCCAGTGATCAGCCCAGCATGTTGAGTTATTTAACTTGATTTATTCTCCTAACAGTGGATCTCAAACACATGTTACAGTCACTTGGAGAGTCTTAAAATTACCTTGATTCCCAGGCTATACCCAAAACTATTGAAATCAGAATTTCTGGGACTGGAACCCAGGCAAGCGTATGAATGCTCCCCAGGTGACTTCCATATGCTGCCATTTGAGAGCACTGTTCCAAGATAATTCACTAAAGTCAGGTTCCTCAGCTTTGACTAAATCTCCTAACAATTAGAACCATCAGTTCAACCCCACTGTGTGAAAAAAAAATAGCATCTCTCATCATTGTATTCTGTACAGCCAGGACTTAATTAAACCAAGGTGTTTGACACTGAGAACACTGCGGTGGAATATCATGATAGTCTTCAACATGACCAGTGTGTAGCCAACATCAATTACCCATGGCTCTTGCACCTGCCACTTCTCTGCTTTCTCTCATCCCCCTCATGGGCCAAATCTCTCAGCTACTGTCCACAACTAACCTTTCTGTGGTATGAATTGCTTCTTGGAAATAATTTGCACACAAAATCTTCCTGCACACAAAATTGACAAGGCAGGATGGCTGCCAATTCCCTTAGAGATGCCAGGCGGACTGAGCCTGTGACTACTGCATGGTAGTGAGATATTTGGAAGGCATTGGGGGCAATGTTACTGGCTCAAAGATAAAAGATTTCCTCTAAATGTCCTCAACTCTACAGCACTGCAGAAATGCTCTGATTGTTTGCATTCTGTCAAAATCAGGTCAAGGAGCACATAGATGCCCTTTGACAAGCTGTTACATGAGCCAGTGAAGACCAGGATACACATATGAGGCCATGTGGGTAAAATGTTTGAAACTCTGAGACAATTCAGAGCCACAGAGATACATATCTATGAGTAAGGATTAACATCAGTCTACTTTCCAGAGTTGTATTTATATGTGGTCCTTAATAACTTTGGGTCTAATCTATTCAGAGGATTTATGCTCATCTGCAGAGATACTGCCCCAATGGGGAAAAAATCAGGTCTAGGGGTGAGATAGAAAAGTCTTAGACATTACAGTGGTTTGTGACCCTCCAAAATATAAATAGACACTCATTGTATTTTTATATTAAAATTTCACTGGCGTGAATGAAAAAAAATCTAAAAAGCTCCGTTTGGGTGATGATAGTACAAAAAAAATGTTGAGAAACAGATTATTGATATTTTTGTTGGACATATGTCTATACTGGCACTAGAAGCACCTTGGTGGTCCAAGCCTCTCATTATTTTTAAAGATTTATTTATTTATTTGAAAAGCAGAGTTAAAGAGAGGCACAGCCAGAGGCAGAGGCAGAGGCAGGAGGGGAGAGAGAGAGAAAGGCCTTCCATCAGCTGATTCACTCCCCAAACGGTTGCAACAGCCAGAGCTTGGCTGATTCTAAGCCAGGAACCAGAAGCTTCTTCTGAGTCTCCCATGTGGGTGCAGGGGCCCAAGGACTTGTCTATCCTTTGCAGCTTTCCCAGGCACATTAGCAGGGAGCTAGATCAGAAGTGGAGTAGCTAGGACTCAAACCGGCACCCATATGGGATGCCAGCAATGCAGGTGGCGGCTTTACCTGCTATGCCACAGCACTGGCCCCCAAGCCCCTCATTTTATAAATGAGGAAAACTAGGCAGGTGAACACTGTAGCCATGTAATTTTTTCTCTGGACTTCAATGTCTCCTCCTTTTCAAGGAAAGATTGGGGCTACGTGATAGATAATGGTCATTCCAGCTCTGGAGTTGGGAATGAAAAGTGACATTCAAAAACTAGAATGTAAAGATTAATTTCCCAATGGAAAAGTCATTCAGAGCCCAATGACCTAAGGAAATTATCTTGTAAGGCAAGAGTGAAAGAAGGTGCTTTTCATTCACACATTCAGGTTCTTGTCAAATCACTTTGAATTTTGTTGAAACTGATGTTTCTCCACAATAGCTTACAGAAGGTAAACCACAGAACTCCTTCAGTGCATAAAAGCTGGAGAACATTTATTGTAAAAAGAGTCATTTACAATAAGAGATTTTGTAGGACATATAACTAATAATTTCATAGTTATACTTAATCCTTTGCTAGACGCAGCTACTCTTCCATTTTGAGAATTGAAACATTCAGAGTTGCATGGAAAATATTTTGATAGAAGGTATACAAGAAAATTAAAATAGCTAAATCTATATTATATTTCTTCTTTTGGATAAAACACCATATTACTGAAATTCTTACATCCAGCTATCAAAAATTGAAAATGTTAAATCCTGCTATAAAATACTCACTATAAAAGTGTCATATACAATATTCATTACACATAAAAAAGAAATCAGTATGTCTAAGTCACTTTAATCGTGACCATTATCAGGACTAAAACCTTTTGCAATAAAATTTTACTCAACTAAAATATTTAGTGGTGCTATATTTTTGGGGTTTTTGGCACACTATTTCAGATCATCATTTACAATGAAAGTGATTCGATTATTGTCAACAGTCATACTACAGCTTCACATTTTTCATGACAATAGCATCAATTTGTTACTCTTCTCCTGGGGATGAGTTGATGTGCTCACAAAGAATTCTAAATAAAATGCTCTATGTGTTCCTTGTCTGTGAGGCTTATAGAAAGCAGAGCTGGGCCGGCACTGTAATGTAGTAGGTTGAGCCTCCACCTGATGTACCAGCATCTCACGTGAGTGCAGGTTCGAGTCCTGGCTGCTCTGCTTCTAATCTAGCTCTCTACTAATGGCCTGGGAAGGCAGTGGAGTATGGCCCAAGTCCTTGGGCCCCTGCACCCACATGGGAGACCCAGAGGAATCTCCTGGCTCCTGGCTTCAAGTCGGCCAAGCTCTAGCTATTGGAGTATTTGTGGAGGGAACCAGTGGATGAAAAACCTCTCTCTCTCTCTCTCTCTCTCTCTCTGTCTCTGTCTCTTTCTCTCTCTCTCTCTCTCTCTCTGTAGCTGTACCTCTCATGTAGATAAATAAATCACTTTTTAAAGCAGAGCTTAGTTGCAAGTGCTGCCTCTATGACTAGTTAGTTTAGTAAATTTAGTGAAATAGAACCTGGTTGAGGCATTGATTTGGGTTTTGGCCCACTAAAAAAGATGATGATAGTAATACCGTGAACTGTATGAGAACTTGGCTACATTTTTCTATGCTCAACTAGCTGGTCACTGTTAATACCAGTTCATACATTGTCCTATCTGCATATTGGAGTTTCTGAGGCAAGGCACTGTTGAGATATTGGATCAGTAATTCTTCACTGTGGGGACTGTCCTATGCATTGCAGGATGCTTAGTAGCATCTCTGCCCCCCTCCACACGCACTAGATGTCCTTCTGCCAATGGTGACAACCAAAAATGTGCCAGACTGCCAGATGTTCCTTCAGAGAAGGAAACAAAATTATCCTCATGTGAAAACCACTCCTCTATATGAAGGGGAAAAGGAGGAGTCGCATGTTGACAAGTCATCTTCCTATTTCAGTTCGAGAAATTTGGCAAAGCTGTGAATTATGCCGATGCCGCCCTCTCCTTCACCGAATGTGGTAACGCCATGGAACGTGACCCTCTGGAGGCAAAGTCCCCATACACCATGTACTCCGAGACTGTGGAGCTCCTCAGGTGAATGGTCTTTCTGATGTCATCTTCCTAAGCTCATTTCAACCAGAATTAGAAGCTGCTTTATTTTAAAAAAGTATAATTTCCACATGTTAATGATTTGTCCAAGGCATCTTCTTCTTAGAAATCATCATAATTAGTTCTTGCTATTTCATTAATGCCATGGGAAATTTATAATTGATGGACACTGCTTTTATAAATGATTCCCTTCAGAGGTTATAATGAGAGCATTATAATTTGCAATATTCATAAAATTAAAATGGAAATGTGGTAGGTAAAAATAAAATATAATTTTACCATTTGGCATTGGATTGCCTTTTTAAAGGTGCAATTTCATAATTCAAAAAAAGTTGTTCTCTCAAGATTTCTATTAAAAACCACATTTTCTAAGAATTTCTATCTTTGTTATTAAAAAGGGATAGGATACTGTTCCAAATTAAAGTTACTATTTAAAGTCACAGGTATAGAGTAGACTTTCCATGATTCTGGAATAAGGGAAACAGGTGGTGGAGTGTGGTGATGCTAGAGAGGAAGAACATGAGAATAGGAGAAAATGTAATTGTTGGTTTCACCTGAATTTTAAATGAAATTTTGTGGCCTGTTGGTCATACTGGAGTGGAGTTAATGGGTTATTAAAAAAATTTTGTAAAGGCAATTATATAGCCTACTGCTTAAGCTGCAGGGTGTTACCTGCATCCCATATTGGAATGCCTCAGTTTGAGTCTCAGCTCCTCATTCCAGTTTCCTCCTGATACATATCCTGGGAAGCAGCAGGTGGTAACTCAAATTTTTGGGTCCCTGATACCCATGTGGGAGACCTGGAATGAGTTACAAGCTCCTGGTTTCAGTTAGGCATGTGGGCAATAAACGACCAAATGAGAGCTCACTGTCTCTCCCCACCTTCAACTCTAGCTCTGCCTCTCAAATAAATAAATAAATAGCTTTTTTAAAATCCTACAAGAAGAGGAAGAATTGGAAAGAGAAGAAATGTACATTCTAGTGTTTTCTAGTGACTTGCAGATATTTGTAAAATAATTAAAGCCATCCTTTAATAGTGAATAAGCAGAATCATTTGCTGAATGAACTAAATAATCCCTTTTGATTGAGTGAGCAGTTCTTTACTTGATAGACCCTTATGTCTCAGGCTCCTCAAGCTCAATTAATCAATAATTCCAAGACTGATTTTTCCAATATTGTTTGTATATGCTTAAACTGTTATAAATCTGAGGGCATTGGTCCTTAAACTTTCAGATAAACATTGGACACATTTAGTATATAGATTTTCCCAGTGAAAAATTTCAAAAGATCAAAATAAGGAATTATTAAAAGAAAACAAAGCTTCCACTCACATAAAATCAGAAGTTTTGTCAGAGTGACAAAAGCAAGGAGATTCTGAGCAAATCCCAGCTCTGCCTGCCCAATTAGTCAAAGCATCTTTCTCTTAGTGCTGCTCCAAGGCATAGGTATCAGAGAAGAATGTATAGTATTTCGCTTTGACTTACTTTATGCATCATCACCATTTAGTAGCTTTCAAGTGAAATTTGATGTCTTAGTGTTCAGTCAAGGCTACCAGTGATTTTCAAATATGTGCAAGATGAGATTCTGGCAAAAACTACCAGTATTCAAAATCAAAGGGAAATATTAGTGATCAAACATGGAGAAAATTCATGTTCTATATTCATTCAAAAATGCAAGTTTTTAAATGGTATTTTTAAATTAACAAGAAAATGTTACATTATTAATGCCTGGAGTTAACAAAAGAAAAATGGAAGGAAAAAATCCCTGCAAATTAAACTTCTCGTAAGCTACTGAGAGGAGTGGAATTGGTCATTGTGAATTCAGAGAAACTTGGCATTATGTAGAAAAAGTTCCAGAAGTGAACATTTATACATTTAAATCCAGTATTTCAAATTCTGGAGATTTGAATTTCCTCTACTGAATAAAATAATTATAAGAAAACAGGTTATCTGTATGGCGTTGTTTTGCATTATGTATAATAGCACACAATTACAAACCTAATAATCAGTAATGGGAGAGTAATTAATTACATCATAGTGCACTCAAGAGAATACTTTATAACCATTGAAATGAAGCAAAGGTAGAGATTGTACAGTTGCACAAAATGCTTATAATATTATGTTCAAGTAAAATATAGCTGCAAATTTATATTCACACTACAAGTATGACCATGAAAAGCTTCTACATGCATCTGAATGAAACTGGAAGGGAAAGAGATCATAGCTGTAATAGAAGAGTAAGATTATGAGTATTTTCCCTCTCTATATACTTTGTTATTTTTTCCGTTAGGGAAACACATTGTTTCTTAAAAACATAAAAAGCAAAATAAATTTTATTTTATGGTAAAAATGCATACTGAGATATTAAATAATATTTGTTTCCATTAGAAGACATTTTCCCTTAGTTATTTATCTCCAAAAATATTAATTTCTTGTAAGCATCAATTATTTTTCTTTTTTTAAAAAAGATTTTATGTATTTATTTGAGAGGAAGAGTTAGACAGTGAGAGAGAGAAAGAGACAGAGAGAAAGGTCTTCCCTCCGTTGGTTCACTCCCCAAATGGCTGCAATGGTGGGAGCTGCACTGATCCGAAGCCAGGAGCCAGGTGCCTCTTCCTGGCCTCCCATGTGATTGCAGGGGCCCAAGGACTTGGAACATATTCTACTGCTTTCCCAGCCCATAGCAGAGATCTGGATCAGAAATGGAGAGCTGAGTCTAGAACTGGTGCCCAAATGGGATGCTGGTGCTGCAGGTGGAGGATTAACCCACTGCACCACAGCGCCAGCTCCATCATTTATTTTTCAATAGGTCATATTTTACTCCCCACAGAAATGTATCTCAGTGGTACCTGATGGAAGTCAATGGA
The DNA here is from genome assembly GCF_964237555.1 of Oryctolagus cuniculus. Taxonomy (NCBI): domain Eukaryota; kingdom Metazoa; phylum Chordata; class Mammalia; order Lagomorpha; family Leporidae; genus Oryctolagus; species Oryctolagus cuniculus. Next base: position 127,682,743 of record NC_091453.1, read on the forward strand.
AAAATTATGGACATTAAATCAATATTTTAAAATTTATTTTGAGATTATTTCACATTCACATGCAGTTTAAGAACTACAACAGAGTTCCTATGTGTCCTTCATCCAGTTTTCCCCATAGTAACATCTTGCATGACTATAGTACAATATTGCAACCAGGACATTGACATTGATATAATCTATGACTTAATTCAGATTTCACCAGTTTTATATGCACTTATTTGTGTGTCTTCTCTGTATTTTTTATTTTCTTTTGCATGCATATGTGTATAATTTTTTTTAATGAGAGAAATTTCAGTTGGGAATAAAATGAATTAAAGCAACTAGACTTTCTGGTCCATTTAAGCAATGGAAACTCCACCACCAAGTCACTTCAAATATGGATACAATTAGAGGGTGACTGTAATATGAACATAGTTTTAGTACTGCAATATTATGTTGACGAGTTTTTTATTACTCCCTGACAGTATGCAGGCTACAGAGAGAAGAGAGAGAGAGCCCCATTTTCCTCATTCAAGTTATTATAGTTGCTCTGTGCCCTGGGAATCTGCAATAGAAATGTATTTGTGAAAACAAGTGGGGCATCACAAAGACTTGACATTTCAGTTATCCAACTGTCAAAGTTAGATTTATTATAAAATAAAAATCCTTTTGCTTAATACTGTAAGAACAATGGAACCCATATCAAGCGTTCAAAAGAACTGAAGCAGTAACCAGAAGGGTGGAATGATTAGGAGGCTCAGAGTCTTGGGGGAGTGAACTTGAGCACCCTGGTGTTCTGAAGAGGCTGCTGAAATGAAGCATCAAGTGTGGAAGCCCTGCATCCTGCAGAGTCTCTATCGCCTTCTCGTAAATGAGAACTCATCTGAGCTGCCTGTGCACACACTTTAAACGTCCTTCCACCACACTGGATTCCATTACTTATTCTCCTACAAGTACCTGTGAAATTGCACTAAAGCTCAGACAATGATTTTATGCAATGAATTGATTTTTCAAGAGTCTAAATGCCCAGAATGGAATGTGCTTGGCTAGAAGAAAAAAAAAAAAAGATGGAAACTGTTCAACCTTTTATCACTGGTGTGGAACAGTAACAATTAAAGAGAATAGGAAGACAAAATATACAAGCATCATAAATTAAGAGCAGAGGCCTTAAAATGCTGTGAAATGGACTGCCTTTTAATGAAAAAAAAAAAAAGCCAAGCTACTGTCTATAGGAATATATTCAAAACCTGAGCCATTAGAAAAGACATTTTAACTGTGTGATTGAGGTATCCCCAGGCTCATGTCAGACGCAGCTGTGTATTATTTACCTCATCTGTCAAAAACTGAGCTGAGACTGACATTTTTGCCCACCTCTCATGGAAAACCAATAATGTTGTTGAAGTAGAGTATTGCTATATGTGGGGAGCAGGGCCCATCTCCTGCAACATGGCGAAATAACTACTGAGACTATTGAGACTAACTCTATGCGCCTGATCTCCCACCATATGGCGCTGAGAGGGAGTAAACAAATCTTACACAGCTGCTTCGTCAATTAGCTGATTCCTGATCCAACCTCTGATTGGAGGAGAACAGTGTGCTCAGCATGTGGGCAGCAGAGCACGCATTGGTGGGAGAGGACTATAAAGGCGAGATAGAAGCAGCACAGGGGAATTCACTTATGCGCCGCGAGGTGCTGCAGACATCTCCCACCACGCGATGAAAGAATAACAAGAATGTGGACACACACCAAGTGGAATGTGGTTAGAATGCGGTTAGCACAGGAGCAAACTTGAGCGCACAATTGCAGAGTCATTCGCTTAAACAACTGCGTCAGGTCCAGTGTCGTTCTCCCGTGAGCCTGCAGAGGAGTGAGCCTGCATAGGAGCGACAAGTGGTGCCGTGACTCGGATGCGGACTGCTGTAAAGGGAGAGAGAGACAAAGGAAGAAAAGCCGCGGGGAGAGAGAGACTGAGAAAAGCCGCGGGAGAGACAAAAAAGCCACGGGGGGAGAGAGAGACGAAAACCCACTGGGGAGAGAGAGACAAAAAGCCACGGGGAGAGAGAGAAAAGCTGCGGGAGAGAGAGAGACAAAAAGCCGTGGGGGAGAAAAGCCGCAGGGGAGAGAGAGACAAAAAAGCCGTGGGGGAGAGAGAGACAGAAAAGCCACAGGGAGAGACAAAGGGAGAAAAGCCGTGGGGAGAGACTGAGAAAAGCCGCAGGGAAGAGAGAGAATGAGAAAAGCTGTGGGAGAGACAAAAAGCCGTGGGGGAGAAAAGCCACAGGGGAGAGAGAGACAAAAAAGCCACGGGGGAGAGAGAGATGAAAAGCCGCGGGGGGAGAGAGAGACAGAAAAGCCACGGGGGGGAGAGAGAGATGAAAAGCCGCGGGGGAGAGAGAGACAGAAAAGCCGTGGGGAGAGAGAGACTGAGAAAAGCCACAGGGGAGAGAGAGAGAGACTAAAAGCCGCGGGGGAGAGAGAGAGACTAAAAGCCATGGGGGAAAAAAGCCATGGGGGAGAGAGAGACAGAGAGAAAAAGCTGCGGGAAGAAAGCCGCGGGAGAGAAAGAAAGCCGCGGGGGAAAAAAGTCGCAGGGGGAGAAGAAAGCCGGGAAATAGAGAGAAATAAGAAAGCCGGAGAAAGGAAAATAAGAGAGTTGGGAAATAGAAAAAAAAAAAAAATAAGAAAGTCTCCCCACAACATGGCGATGAGAGGGCTCGGATTCAGACTGCCTAGGGCGATAAGCACCTGCGGGCAACTCTAGCAGAACAGAGTATGCGTCGCGGGGCACCGAAGACAGGCATGTATCAACGCCACAAAGAATAAAAAGAAGGGGGACCTGTGGGGAGCAGGGCCTGTCTCCCGCAACATGGCGAAATAACTACTGAGACTATTGAGACTAACTCTATGCGCCTGATCTCCCACCATATGGCGCTGAGAGGGAGTAAACAAATCTTACACAGCTGCTTCGTCAATTAGCTGATTCCTGATCCAACCTCTGATTGGAGGAGAACAGCGTGCTCAGCATGTGGGCAGCAGAGCACGGATTGGTGGGAGAGGACTATAAAGGCGAGATAGAAGCAGCACAGGGGAATTCACTTATGCGCCGCGAGGTGCTGCAGACATCTCCCACCACGCGATGAAAGAATAACAAGAATGTGGACACACACCAAGTGGAATGTGGTTAGAATGCGGTTAGCACAGGAGCAAACTTGAGCGCACAACGCAGAGTCATTCGCTTAAACAACTGCGTCGGGTCCAGTGTCGTTCTCCCGCAAGCCCGCGGAGGAGCGACACTATAAACAGTGTTTTGCCAGGATTTTTACATAGATACAAACTCACAATAATTCCATAGCATTGTCCTAGAACATGGGCTCAGGGTTGAGCTGATGTCTGGAGCTCAGTTCTGAATGCCACACAAGTCCTATTATTCTGTTTGATCATCATTTTGTAGATGTTTTCAGGAAAGCACTAGTCCATCTCTAGAGCAAATCTAGGCTCAACTAGTTAGTCCATCAGAATATCAATGACTGGGTAGTTTTCTTAGAAGGGTCATCCAGACTCCACTTGAGCTTTTTCTTTCTCTTCAAAGGTATGCAATGAGGCTGAAGAACTTTGCAAGCCCCTTGGCTTCAGATGGGGACAAAAAACTTGCAGTATTATGGTGAGTCACGTAGAGGCCACAAGGATACCACTGAAATGTCCCAGAAGGATCCAAAGACTCCATATCAACTTAAGCTGCTTACCTCAGATCATTATTTTTGTTTTCCATTAAACTATTAAAAGACAACTTGTGGATTTCTTTAGTCACTAACTCAACATTTACTCTCCTAATTTATACACTTATCAATATGTGGTTTTAATGCTTCCCCCTTCCTGTATTAAAGTTTTCCTTATTTGCTTCTATCCCTCAATTTAACCATAAAAGAGTAACTATAAAATATGAATGAACATTTTTTTACATTTTATAGGTTTCATTAAACACTGGCTTTAATATAATCATTTCATTTGTCACCATAGCTACCGATGCTTATCACTTCTCTACTTGAGGATGTTTAAACTGAAGAAGGACCATGCTATGAAGTACTCTAGATCACTGATGGAATACTTTAAGGTAATCCTTATTTTCTGTAGTTTATAGGTACAAGGTGATAAAAGCACTAATGGGACATGACAGGAATGTTATTAGATGTCAAATGACAAAAACAAGGTTGCTGAGGCCAAAGGCTTAACCTTTCTCATCCCAGCAGGCCAGAGCCTCTCATACATCCTCTGGGGATAAGCAGGGAATTTAACACCTGATTTGATTCCAAGGAAAGAAGATACATTAGTACAAAGCCTAACTATCTTTTTTTGACTGACCAAATGGCCCTTGGTGACCTCTTAGTTGCAGTCAGAGGGATGTTGTTGTGTGCTCCAACCTCTAAGGTGGGTACAGATTGTGGCTATAGGTATGGCCAATCTCTTGTTAAATGAGAGGTCATCCCAGGATTCTCCCAGTAGCCAGACAAGTCATTGTGGTCACCGTGGCTCTGGGTGGACATCCACACCCTCTGAAGCCTTGTGGTCATGGAAACTATTGGAGTGCAATGGTTTCAATTTAAGATAACCCATTGCCCTGGCTACCAAAGCAAACAAACACAAATGAAGCCATCATCTAAGGAGCTGACTACCATACTCCACAATACTGCTGCTGTCCTCCTTGGGGATGCAGAAATCTCCTTTAGTTGGGCAGGGCTCTAAAATATGATTTTTTTTTTTGGCTGAGTACTTGAGAACTTTTGGCTAAATTGTCTCAAAGCTATTTTTGAAATAAATCAGATCACAACCTTGCATCAAACATCTAGTGTATGGGGACTTTGTGACTCAAATGGGAAAAAGACCAATATCCCTAGCTATTCTGTGATATGGTCATAATGCCATAAAACTAGTGCTCATGTAGGTGAAAGGAGGCCACATTACAACAGTTCCCCATCCTTTCATATCTACCCTGTTAATCTATGCTCTGGAAGGTGGTTCTTGAACTTCATTGGAAATCAGAGTCCCTTGGATGGTTTGTGAGAACACAGAATGTTGGGTTGCATCCAAACAACATCTGATTCTGTAGATCTGGGACATATTTGCAAAATGTGCCTTTCTAATGAGTGACCACATGATGCTAATGCTGCTGGTCTTGTGATCACACTTTGAGAGCCACTGCTCTAGCATTTGTCCTCCTTTGCCTGTCCTCTGTATCTTTCAGAGTATTGTAAAATAACCAAATAGATATTCAGTAACTCATTCATCCAGGAGTGTGTTGAGCTTCTTTGAGGTTAAAAATTGGAATATGCAGAATGCACCTTAATTGTGAGTTTCCAAGCTTCAGATAAGCCTTGCTTTCTTACTGGACTCATGGAAATACTATCTCTCTAATACTCCCTTTGCAAAATGGGCTGGGCTAGATTCCAAGAAACAAGGGAAAAACATCACCAGGGCCATGACTGCCAAGAGCAAAGACAGACTGTGTGCCACAGGTGTCCTGGCCATCTGTGCTGCTCAAGCTCCAGCCTGGCCAGGCCATATATGACCCCGATTCCTGTCCTGTTGGAGTCATACTTATGTCAGGTTTCCTACTGATCCACAAGTAAATGGCCACAACAATGCAGGGGGCCCATTTATCAGCCAGCCAGTTCCATCAGAGACATGAAACAAAATGTTTAGAGTTCGATTTCCCGATGCAATGAACCCCTGGACCATTTGCATTGCTGACCAGAGAAAACCTCAGCTATGATAGGAAAGATCAGGTAAAGATAGCATATCAATGGTTCTTGCGAACAACCAACCATAGCAACAAAGTCACTGCTTGGTTCTGGTACATTCCTGAGATATCACCCTACATTCCACCGTACATCCCACCCTACATCCCAGGGAAAATGTTTGCAGCCCACCCTACATCCCAGGGAAAATGTTTGCAACTGGAGTTAAAGGTGAAAACCTTACTTGTACTCTGAAGAGCTTGTTTTGCAGAATAAATTTCAGATGAGGATAATTAAACCACTTCTTGGAGAACCGCATCTGATTTCACTGGGACTTTTAGTATATAAGATTTTTCATCAAGTGACTTTCATGGTCCTGATTGGAGCCCACTAATTATCCTACCCAGCTATTTTCATCGAGTATGCGTTGTGGTGTGCTGACGTGCACATACATCCTAGCTCTGCATCCGAAATGCTGCAATCAATATTAATGTACTCTAAATCACACTTCCATCTGTTTCTGAATTAATAAAACACAAAATAGATGTCCTTATTTCCCTCTCTCTCTCTCTTTTAGCAAAATGCTTCAAAAGTCGCTCAGATACCATCTCCATGGGTAGGCAATGGAAAGTAAGTATTTTATGAAAATTGCTTTTTCATGAAAGTGAGTGATTGAATAGACCCCAAATGTTTTGCATTGACAATTCAGGAGCAAGGGCCACAGTCATTTTTGTGCACACACAAAATTTTATCAAGGCTTCAGCTAACAGAAAGACAGAAAAGTTTAAAACAATCTTGTTCCAAATTCTATTTTTTCTTTAAGCCAAATTGTAACCATAAAATATAGTCTAACGAGATGGTAAACAACGTGCCATTTCAGGGAGGCATGGTAAAATGAACTCCGCTATAGTGATTTGTCAATGATTCACTCAGTAATGAAAGACCAATGAAATATTTATTGATATATAATAAGTGCTGTTTAATAAAGCCAGAGGCATTGTAGGGCTGAAAATGTGAAGACACTTAGCCAATTATCCCGGCCTTCATGAGGATTTCTATATTTAATACTAAAGGACCATCGTCTAAAGTACAAAAGCATTTACTGTAATGCTGATGTGAGGCTGCATAAACTCCCCCATGCCTGTGGCCTCATTTAGAATTGCATCTCCCCTGGAGGAGCTCAGTCCAAGCAGCAGTACCAGGAGAGTCCAGAAACCATTGACCTGGTCCTAAAGCTGCCCTCACCTCAGAGGCTAAGTCAAGTGAGCCCATTCTTCTCTCGTGGTTTTTTCATCTCTAAAATGAAGGGACTTTCCCCCAAGACCCTCTGTGGTGCACTGAGGAGAAGCTTCTTAGATTGATTTTGAATCCTGATTTTATATTATCCACAAAGTGACTAAGTTAGCAATGGGTTTTGCTAACTTGTCTGAGCATCACTGTTTCCTCTGATTCCAAAACCTTCCTCACCACCATGCACCCACCTCCCACCAGTAGTGGGAAGAGAATCTAGGTAACTGTGGACAAGCAAGAGTACTTTTAAAAGTTCATGGAGACCGGCGCGTTGGCTCACTTGGCTAATCCCCCACCTGCAGTGCCGGCACCCTGGGTTCTAGTCCCAGTTGGGGTGCCAGGTACTAGTCCAGGTTGCTCCTCTTCCAGTTCAGCTCTCTGCTGTGGCCCGGGAGGGCAGAGGAGGATGGCCCAAGTGCTTGGGTCCCTGCACCCACATGGGAGACCAGGAGGAAGTACCCGGCTCCTGGCTTCGGATCGGCGCAGCGCCGGCCATGGCGGCCATTAGGGGAGTGAACCAAGGGAAGGAAGACCTTTCTCTCTGTCTCTCTCTCACTGTCCATAACTCTCTCTCTGTCTCTCTCTCACACTAACTCTGCCTGGCAAAAGATAAAAAAGAAGACCTGCAAATAAAAAAAAAAAGTTCATGGAAAAATATAATTAAAAGATGAGTTTATTGTGGTGCAAAACTTTTTTTAAATTCATGCATAGTTTTTCATAATATGCATTTCCCATGGACTTTTTAAAAATCCCTTGCATGTTTTCACAAGGAGCTTGCTTTATAACTCCAAGCTGCTTTTACAATTTCTCATCATTTCAAATTCTTGTGTCACTGATCAAAATACTTTAAGAGTAAAATAGTTTCCACTGCCACTTATAAATATCTATAAAGCATACTCCAAAAGCAGCGGGACAATGAACTCTACTTTGAGATCATAAAAACATTCAGAGTGAGGGAACAGATCCATTTAAAAAAAAAAAACACACATTAACTCAATTATTGTATTGAAAGGAAGCAGTGTTTAGATGGTTGAATTAAGTCTTACTCTTAGATTGATGAACAAAAGGGAAAGAGCGCTTCTCTCTGGAAGTTCAGAAATAAAAATAACTATTGAAAGGCCAGAGAAAGTTGTTTTATCTGAGCACAGAGCGAAGCAAGGGCAAGGTCAGGTAAGCAGGTATTAAAGGATCACTGGGAGAAACACATTTAAAAAAATTCAGAACCAAAAAACTCGAATACATCCTAAGCTTGTGAAGTCACATTAAAAGCTTCCTGAAATGATTTTTAAGCAGCTTCTGTCTGAACAAAGCACACTCCCTTTGGTAAGCCATAGAGCTTTTGAATGAGGCAGCTCCAAACAGCCATCCAGTGGTTAAATCCCATTCATTCAGCAAGCCCTTTGGGCACAGCTCTTCCATATCAGGCCCTGTGGGAGGGGCTGGGGACACAGAGCTGAATTATATGTGGACCCTGTACTCCAGAAGCACAGAGGTTAGTAGAAGAAGGTGACAGGTGTGAACCAAGTGCTGTGGAAGATCAGGAGAGAGTTTGTGCCTTCCTGCATGGCCAGCAAGGGCATTCTATCTGCAAGAAAGACTATGGCCAGGTTTCCAAGTAAATAAGGATGACAGTCACAGCAAAGGGCCTCTCAGTGGCACCTCTCCAGAGAAACACTCTCTGACTTCAAACCCAGCTAAGCTGGATAGTGATTGGGAAGTCAATTGCCCACGAGAGTTCCATGGAAAAGTATATAGGGACACAAGCAGAAGGTTGAGAACAGACCTTTAGAATCTAGCATCTATGGAACTAGGGGAGAAAGTGCGGAGAAGCAATTTGAAGGAAGAGAAAAATCTCCTTACTATAGAGCAGATGCCAGCAAACATTTTCTATAAAGGGATAGGTACTATATGTTTTGGAGTTTACAGGTCAAGAGCAAAACTAAGGCTACTATATAGAATAGAAGAGAGAAAAACAATTTCTATATTTTTACTAATGAAATCAAGATATAATAACTAGTGTAACTTTTAAAATATAAATCTAGTAATAAGAATGGAATTATATTTTTTTTTTTATTTGACAGATAGAGTTAGACAGTGAGAGAGACAGAGAGAAAGGTCTTCCTTCCGTTGGTTCACGCCCTAAATGGCTGGAGCTACACTGATCCAAAGCCAGGAGCCAGGTGCTTCCTCCTGGTTTCCCATGTGGGTGCAGGGGCCCAAGCACTTGAGCCATCCTCCACTGCCTTCCTGGGCCACAGCAGAGAGCTGGACTGGAAGAGGAGCAACCAGGACTAGAACCCGGCACCCATATGGGATGCTGGCACCGCAGGCAGAGGATTAACCAAGTGAGCCGGCCCTGGAATTATCTTTTAAATAACATTTTAGCTCATTGGGGTTCAGAGTGAATGTTCCCAAGCTTAACCCTCAACTAAATAAAGAATTCAACAAGTAGTAAGTAGAAAAAACACTATTTCAAAATAGTATAGACAAAGGCTATAAACAATAATCAGATTTCAAAATGTCAAATTCACTCATATACTAAGCTTGTGATTATAAAGAAAATTGAAAGAATGCCATTTTAAAAAATTAAAAGAAAAATAAGAGAAGGAGGGAGGATGGGATTAAGGGAGAGAGGGAGGGTAGGGTGAGAAGTATCATTATGCTCTTAAAACTGTATATCCAAAGGCCGGCGCTGTGGCTCACTAGGCTGACCCTCTGCCTGCGGTGCTGGCACCCCAGGTTCCAATCCCGGTTGGGGCACCGGTTGCAGTGGAGGATGGCCCAAGTGCTTGGGCCCTGCACCTGCATGGGAGACCAGGAGAAAGTACCTGGCTCCTGGCTTCAGATCTGCACGGCACGCCGGCTGTAGTGGCCATTTTGGGGGTTAATCAACGTAAGGAAGACCTTTCTCTCTCTCTCTCTCTCTCTCAGTCTAACTCTGCCTATCCAAAAAAAAAAAAAAAAAAAAAACTGTATATCTGAAATACATGAAATTTGTTCCCTTTTTATAATTATTTAAAAAAAATAAGAAATATTAAGTCATCATAAAAATGATTGTCTTCTCTCATGAAATTGATTCAACTGTTGATCTTTTCAAATCATTTGTGGCTCACAGGCCATACAAAACAGAAGGTAGGTCAGATTTACCAACTCCTGATGTAGAGTTAACATTTTGGAGACTGTAAAAGGGCTGGGCAACATTGTACAGTGTCACAGAGAGATAATAAAAAGAAAGACGGCTAGGAATTGTACTAAATTTTTAAAGAAGGAGGCTCTTTGAAGCCTCCGGAAGAGATGTTTCAGGAAACAGGTGGTTATGGGTGCCACATTAAAGGTGTCAGAAGAAGGAATATTCCCACTTGTTTAATATATTGATCAACTATCTATATATATATAAATATGCCATCAGATATATATATATCAATATGCTATCAGAATCCTCACATTTCTTATACTCCCTCAAAAATTTTTGTCCTGATAAAATGATGCACTTGCTTGAGCATTTGCTGATAGTGTGAGTGAAAGGAGGCCAAGGAACAGAAAGACATTGCACAAGAAGCCACTAACCCTTAAGTACGTGTCTCTGGGCAAGCCTACACTAGGCCTACCTAAGCCTAAACCATGGAGGAAAAATTACCTACATGCTCTATGGTGATTTCAGACAGCAGGTGATTTCTTGTTGCTGATGTTAAAGATTGCAATGATAATCTGTGTCCAAACACAGCCCAATGTAGGAACTCTGAAGATTTCTTTTTATAAACCAGCATGCAGGTGAACAGTCAGCAATTAACAGCCCATCCCTGCAACATGCCTTAAAGAATCTTAAAGAGATATTCAGAATCCCACTTTTTCAGCTTTCCTAATACTGCTCCCTGGGGGGCTTTTACAATTGCACTTGGTTTATTGCGGTAACTGTATTTGGAGCAAACTGTCATTGTGGTTTCCACAAAACATTTCAATGATGGACTGATATTGCACATCAAGTGTTTTCTAACTGCCAGTAGCTTTTCTGGCAGCAGGTAGAGAAATCATCATAGCTCTGAGCTATTTCTTTCTCTGAAACATTGCAAAACTTGTCATATATATTCAAAGTAAGAGATACATTTGTGGGTAGAGTCGTTCCAGAGAAAGATTCACTCAACTCTGTTTTGCATTTTCAAACAAAAGCAGCAGTGTGCACAGAGCCCTCAGTGGTTGTCAAAGTCAGTAAGAATTGGGTGCCTTGTACTAGAAAAAGAGAAGGGGCTGCTTCTACAGCCTGGCACTGTAGCCCTATGGGGGCAGGTGTACTGTGGTGATAAGTTCTCTCTATGCTGGCGCCTCTGGAAAAAGCTATCAGGATACCTCAAAAATATGGAAAATTAAATTAAATGATAAGTTTATTTTGGTACAAAAATTTTTTTGAAATGCATGCATAGATTTTTCATAATACATACTTCCAAGAATTTTTGAAGACCCTGTGTATTATGTTGGAAACAACTATGGAATGCCATCTAAGAAGAGATCCTGGGAGGCTGCACTCCACTGAGGGCATCATCTTTGTGCACCATGCTAAACGTCACACTGGCAAATGATATACTGAGGAGATCCCAGAGTGATGAGGGTCAATTGGAGGCTCACTGTTATTCTTCCCTGTCAGCCTATAACAAGGACTGTCTTTCCATTTCCCAGGAACACTCCTTCCCCAGTGTCTCTCAACAATGTCTCTCCTATCAATGCCATGGGAAATTGTAACAACGGCCCTGTCACCATCCCCCAGCGTATTCACCACATGGCTGCCAGTCATGTCAACATCACTAGCAATGTATTACGGGGCTATGAACACTGGGACATGGCTGACAAACTGACAAGAGAGAACAAAGGTATGATCATCTGCTATACCCATTGCTCACATACTGATGGAGTCAATTGTGCTTTGAAGGACTTGAGTTTTGGTGGCTTTATATCTCCCTGCATTTCTTACTTCCAGGGCTTAGGTGAGGGAAGAGAGAGTTATCTCAGAGCTGACACAGTGACCTACTTTTGCCAAAAGAGTGAAAAAGGCCTGAGATTGTGTTCTCCTTTAAAACTTAAACAAGTCTAAACTGTGAGATGTTGGCAAAAATCTATTTTAGAATTTTACACAGTCATAAAGATCAATACAGAGAAACAGAGGCAAAAGCAAAAATAATGATTTGCAAATTAATTAAGACCCTGCTGGCTTCTGTTAACTTTTTTTTTTGGAGAGGTAAAGTAGAACTAAGGGTTGCTACCTTCATCAAAATTATCACCTCCACTTGAGTACATGATATTGTGGCTTGCATTTGGAAGCAAAGGCCAAAGCTAAGCTGGTATTTTTCACACACTGACAGATTGGATGAAGAATCAGCGTCCTTCCTGTTCATGGTGATGCATGAGGTTTGCTACAAAACAAATGCAAAGAGAACTCCACTTCACCAGAGAGTGAGTCAGTAATTTTTGGTGACTCAAACTGCCATCCATGAACATTATTTAAACTGCCATTATAAACATTAGCATTATTTCACTCTAACATCAGCACATTCCACCATGTCACTCCTGGAAAGTTCTGTAGCTAATTTAGAAGGAATTACTTTGAAAGGGGTGCACAACAAGGTGTCATTTAGGTGCACAACAAAGTGTCACTATCCTAATGAAGATGGGGAAAAAATTAGCTACACTTTTGCCCTGGCCATTCACTTGGCTTGGCTGACTCGAGCCAAGCAGTTACTGGTGGGGACAGATTTGGGCCTTTCAGAATCAGACTACAATGATATAACCAGCAGTCTTGAACAGTAGAAACCTATGTCCAGTAATGGGGAGGCATTAGCATTCTTCACAATCTAAGGTACATGGGATGGGCTTAGGTGATGCCAGGTCTGAGCAGTTATATGGCATTTCAGAAATCAGACTGGGGCCACAGGCTGAATTAAATCATATGTGTAAAGCACCTAGTTTTTTTTAATCCATATTATTATATTTCTATAAACACAAAGATTCTTTGGACATCAAAGCACATTACATAATTTGAGACTTCAAATCTCAGCCCAAGCACAAACTTACTCAGACTCCTGGAAATTTGTGCATGTATTGGTTACATTTCTTTGTGCAGTTCTGTATGCCAGGAACTATACTATTTACTTTGATCATTTGTTGCTTCATTTATCCCTATTTTATAAAGAAAACTGAGACTCAGTGAGATTAACAAACTCACCCATGATATCACAGCTCTCAATGTTTATTAGAAGCAGCTGTTATATCTAGAAGTGTCTGATTCCAGAGTCTTAATTCATAACCAATAGACTACACTGCCCATAAAGCAAGGAAGATTAACAATGGATCCCCAAAGACTTTCAGTGAGATCCTGAACTCAGTTGTCTGAGCAATGGGAAATTCACAAATTGTCTACTTTTCCAGATTTCTGGAAATACAGAGATGACTGGCTCCCAAAACCAGAACCATCCCAGGGTTCTAGAATGCAAGCAAAGATATGGGCATCTCAAATTTGCCAAGCTTGTCTGCCTCCACCCTTTCTCTTATTTTGTTTTGGTGTCTGGAGGGCAGTTCAATATTTATGGATTTTCTCTAAAACTGCACCCCCTTTCTAAGTAATTCCTTCTAAATTAGCTACAGAACTTTCCAGGAGTGACATGGTGAAATGTGCTGATGTTAGAGTGAAATAATGGTAATCTTGTCATTAGCTCAGCATGTCAAAGAGTTGCTAAATTCTCTAATATTGAGTCAGAACAGCTCCCTCACCCCAATTGCAGAGAGAAAATGTGTCCTGCTAATGCTGTCCATTGGGTCCTTCAGTGCACTATGGTGAGGACCTAGTTTGGATTCATTAACTCAAAGCTTGAGTTTAAGTCACTTGTAATATTTGATTTGCTAAGATTTGGGGATTCTTCTCTCATCTGGTTTGTCAGTATGGAAATGGAGGAAGTGAGGGTTTCCATTTGGTTGGAGTTCTGCATCCCACTGGAGACAGCTATGTACTTTCACAGTTTCCCGTCCAATGATACAATATAGACAACTAAGGTTGGCTGTCCCAGTGGAAGTTCTCCACTCCAGCCCATACCTTCCAACCCATGTAGATACAGGTGGCTTATTGAAGACAATTCTGGTGTTGAAATGGGTCAATGGAGTTCATGGTGCCCTCTGGCGTTTAGTCTAGAAGTCCTGTTGCCTACCTGCCAAACTGTTTACACTGCTCACTTGAAACAGTTATTAAAATAATGACCTGGGTGTCTAGTTAAGAATGCCATAGAGAGATCTTTACAAAACACTCAGGGGACGTCCTGGTTCATATAAGGTTTCACATTCATTCCACAATGACTGGGTACTTTAACATTTTCTTTAAGACTGTATTATGTAAGAAAATATTTTAGATGCCAATGATAATTTGCTCTCTTATTATAAGAAATTATTTTTATTGCATAGTACAAGTTAAAACAATATCTATCACGTAATCAAATGAAGTTGATGCCTGAAGAAGCAACCCACATGTTATACATAACATGAAGAGTAAATGCACTATTTAGTGAAATACCATCTGCTGATCAGTCAAGCACAGGTAACCCATACACAAAAATTGCTTTCCAAGAAGGCAGGAGAACATCCCCACCAGTTTAGGACAGTCTTCACCAGCTCCCCCACCCCACCAGCTTCCTCACTCCAGCCAGCACAGGTGTGATTTACTCACCACTGAGGCGGCCTGCTCTTTCAGAAGCTAACAAAGAGGACACCATAGAACCCTCTCAGAACCAAGTGCTAGAAAATCAGTTCAAATGTGCAAAGAGGACATCTGGCTAGTTTTCAGATATCATATTGTTTTTCTCACATGCTTCTCCACCCAAGACAGACGCTCTAAACCTCTTGCTGCATGAGTTAGTGGAGTAGTCTCAGGAATGCCCCTTCCTTACATCAACTTAATGGGAATCAGCCACGCCTTCTTACCAACCATGTCCTGATGTGACAGAAATCCACAGGTCACTTTACATTCCAAAGTATTTGGTAAGAAAACTTACCAATCAGATGCATCCTAGCTGTCATGTGGCTCTGGATGCTGATGACTATAATTGCTGTCCAGATTCTCCAGCTTTGTCTATAAAATGCCAAGAAAAATAAGTAACCACAATTCATTTAGACAAAAAGAAAAGAGAGAATTTTTAATTCAAAAACATGTAAGATGAGAAACCGCTTGATACTGAGCTTCTTGAAATATTTTGTATAAGGACAATTTTATGGATACACATTTCTAACAACAATTTTATTGTAAACAAAGGAGATTCAAAAACTTCTTGGAAATGGAATTAAAGGATAATATGAGGGGCTAGCTCTCTGGCTTAGCAGGTAATGCCACTGCTTGCAGTACTGGCATCCCATATGGGTGCTGGTTCGAGTCCCAGCTGCTGCACTTCCGATTCAGCTCTCTGCTATGCCCTGGGATAGCAGTAGAAGATGGCCCAAGTCCTTGGGCCCTGAACCCATGTGAAAGACCTGGAAAAAGCTCCTGGCTCCTGGCTTTGGGTCGGCGCAGCTCCAGCCATTGCAGTCAGCTGGGGAGTGAACCAGTGGATAGAAGGTCTTTCTCTCTCTCTCTCTCTCTCTCTCTCTCTTTCTTCCTCTACCTATCTGTAACTCTGCCTTTCAAATAAATAAATAAGTCTTAAAAAAGAGATAATATGAATATCCTTTAAACTTTTTGCAGTCCCCTTATAGGACATACATTTTTACATGTAATTTATGTTTTAAACATATATAAATATTACATATTATATATGAATTTCCATATAAAATATAAGCAAATATATGTTTATATATAATACATAGTAATAGATGTGTGTATATACAGATACACTCACATGCACATACACATATACACACAAGGAGTCTTGAAAAAGTTCATGAAAAATGAATATTATGAAAAAAGTGTGCCTGGATTTTGAAAATTTGTTGTACCAAAGTAAACTTACTTTTAAATTCCATTTATTCGTAATTTTTTAAAAATATTCATTTATATATTCATTTATTTGAAAGGCAGAGCATTGGAGAGAGAGAGAAGGGGAGGAAGAAGGGAGGGGAGGGAGGGAGAGAGAGAGAGAGAGAGAGAGAGAAAGAGAGAGAGAGATCTTTCATCTCCTGGTTTACTCTCCAAATGACTTCAGTAGCCAGTGCTAGGTCATGCTGAAGCTAGGAGCCTAGAACTCAATCGAGGTTTTCCACATGGGTGGCAGGGATCAAACTACTTGAGCCATCACCTGCTGTTTCCCAGGGTGTGCATCAGCAAGAAGCTAGATCAGAGATAGAGTAGCCAGGATGTGAACCAGCACTTTGATATGGGATGTGAGTGTCCTAAGCTGTGACTTAACCCACTGCACTACAACACCTGCACCATCCACAGAACTTTTTGAAGTACCTTCGTGTGTGTGCATGTGTATGTGTGTGTATAACAAACTTTCATGGAGTTTTAATTTGCTCTTAGAATCTGATATCTGAGAAGATATGTACTGTTTTTTAAAAAATTAGTATGAATTCAAATACAGATTTAAGTGAATTGTGTTTTATTAATCATAATAACACTTACAAACATCATTTGTGCTACTGAGTTTTTGGAGTTCGCTAGAGATTAAAATAGCAGTACTTCATGTCCATATGATGTTCTGGTGTCCTAGTGGTTACTCTGTAAATTATTGTTAAATGAATGAATGAATGAACAAATGATTAATTGTTGTGGTGTTATGTGAAGGCCATTTTTTAGTCTGGCGCATATTTCCATGATAGCATTTAAAGGCCTGACAAAGAACTGCTCTGATTTTCAGAATTCTTTGGTGACCTGGACACGTTGATGGGGCCTCTGACACAGCACAGCAGCATGACCAATCTTGTCCGCTACGTTCGCCAGGGACTGTGTTGGCTGCGCATCGATGCTCATTTGTTGTAGTTGGTGCCCTCCCATCTCTAGCATCACCACCCATTACTCTACCTCTGCCAGCACAGCAATGGTCACTGGTGGAACTCCACTCATTTGGGAAAATTCTCTTTGGTTCTGTTTGTTTTTATGCTTCTTTTGATATCTGTAAAAAAAACTTAAATCATTTTAAGTGGACACTACAACTTGATAGCAGTATATGTTTTTTTACTTAGTCATTTTTCAGTGTTTGATATGCATTTCCCAGATCCCACCATTTATTTTGTGCTTTATAGAATGACCATCCCTTCAAGATTGTTTTAAGTCCACACTATCAAAAACAAATAATGGGAGGTATTTGTGTTGATGACAGGTTCCTGAGAAATGAAATATGGATGAGAACTTACACATAGGGACCTGCAAAGATTTTCAGCTAACTATGCTGTTAGGTCCAGAAAAGAACATATTTCAGAATCCACTGATAAACTCTGGTGATTACCACAGACTCAATCTTCACATGAGAATTTTCATTGTCAAACCCATGCCTTAGATGTTGTAGCAACACCGCAAAATCAAGAGTAATGAGAAAATAAATGAGCATAGCAATCCCACTTGTAAAATGATGCTATACCATGTCTGAGCATAGGATTTTTTTGTTATCCCTTACCTGATTCCCTATTTTTCAAAATATTAATGATGATAAGGAGAGGCAACATTTATTTTGACAGCTTTAAGGTGTCAGCTGGCATAAATATTTTTGAATTGAAGCATAAATGATCACCTGGGATTCTCTTTGTGCAAAGCTCTTTTGAAGAGCAGTTTGGTAACCAAAATGCTGCACTCCAGTCTTAGAATTGGGAGATAGGTTAGTTCTGAAAAATGTCTGACAAGAAATTCACACCTCTGCCTCCTTAACTGGCAGGATTTTTAATTTGCATTTTGCTCAAATCTATGGAAACAAAAGTCAAGTTATCATTACCTAGAAGTAATAATATACAGTTTGCTTCCTACTGGCTTTGAAATCTGGACTTCTCCAATTATTATCTACATTTTCCATTCTTCCGTATTTCTTTTATCTGTTTTCTATTTTATTTTATCTTTATTTCCTTTCCTTTTCTTTTTATTGGGGGCACATTAGATTGTGACTAAAATTAAGTCACTAATTTTACTAAAGTTAATATTAACATGAATCATTTACATGAAAATTCCAAAGAAAACCCCAAACTCTCTAAGTAGTAGCCACATTTTTATAAAGAAAAATGAGTATTGTGGTAGTGCTTCATACTGCAGTTCTCTGAACAAGCCCTAACTAATGGGAAGAGTTCATCTAATTTGGAAATATTTCCCTATTCCTTATGATCTTACGCATTCATTTTCTGTCCCTAAAAACCACAATGTAAATATCCTTTTTGGTGTTCCAACTCACCAGAAGAATCCCCACTTTTAGTAAACACTATCCATGTATTAGTTACTTGTAATTACCTGGTGATATATAATTCCATTTAACCTTTATTCCATTGAGCTATCGAATTCTGTTCACTGAATTAGGACCAAGTAAATAATAGATATGCACATGAAAGATACATATTTGTATTATTTTTAAAGAAAGTCATGCAGTCTGTGAAAGAAGCAGTAGATCAACATTTTGCACTCTCATTGTCAAGGTTAGGTATATCCCAAGTTGCAAACAGCCAGACTTGAGCTCTGCTCTGGTCCTCTTTGATTTTAAGGCCCTTTGTTGTATAATAAGGTTGTGGAAGTTATACTCCAATGACGAAGCATGTTTTTAATATGACTGATGGGAGCATCCAAGCAGCTGAACCCAGCACTTTTTATGCTCCCACTGTGGTTGAGCCTTATGTTTACAGTCTCAACAACACCACTCACATATATATGCACACACACACACACACACACACGAAACTGGAAAGAATCTTTTCTGAGCCTCTTCAATGAGGAGAATGGTAATATGAAAGACACTGAACACCCAAGATGGGTATCACATATAAAAATTAACCTGATGACTTTGCATTAACTCAAATTATTGGTTTTCCATGGCCTACCAGGTAGAGTACCTGGCTACTACTGCATAATGAAGCCTACTTGCTTGACTTGTAAGTTCAACCTATACCACAATCCTAAACCATCATGGATTTAGAAGTAGATTCTTGAAATTAAATCTCCAGAAACTAGATATTAGACTGTTAGGGGCAGTTCCCAAGAAAATAAACATATTGCCTCATGTGTGAAAGACTTCCAGCTCTAGTTTCAGTGACTTGTTATATCTACGTACATACAACAGGGTGGTAAGAGGATTCTATGTCATCTCTGGTAGCTGAGTGTGAAGTATGTGCCAAGTCATCAGCATAGTTATCAATCTGACAGTTGAGCTCTGGATCACCACCTGATTATCTAGTAGATCCGCTTTTAAGGCAGCTTAGAAGCCAATTAAACATGGAGGATAAATTACCTTCCTATCCCTAGAGATAAGAGGTCTTTTGGTGTCATAATTAAGGATTGTTGCTGTTTTCTGGGCACTCTATTCATCACAGTGTAAATGGCAATGTGTGTTGTTTGTGTGCAGCTATTTTAGGGATTAAGGGATTGAAATATGTTGTCAAGTTAATCTTTTCAGCATACCAGTTTGTGGGATGGTTACAAGACATGTGGCTGGCAGTGAGAGAAACTGCCTCTAGACCTAGACAAAGACTTGGAGAGACACATCTAAATAATCACATTGAGGTAAAGTAACAAGCAGAGTAAGGAGCAGCTGCATCTCAGCAGATATATGGCCCATTCTCAGCTCTGCAGGGTGACCCAGATAAGGCCACCACTATGCCTTCATTTGTCACCCAAGCTCCAACCACAGAGAATTTGACAAGTTTGTGTTAGAACGTTGGCTTGGCTTGTATTTTTAATTAGCTTTGGATTTTTTAGTGGTTTTGTCATATTACTGTCTGAGTTTGGTAGGTAGGATTGATTTGAAAAGAGTTTACTAGTGTGGTTCTTGGGGTAGAATTTAGCTATAAGCATGTTGTTAGCCAGCCTGTAGACTGTTAATTACTTAATAATCTCATTGGGAAAATGCTAGTCATTTTATATTTGGATGACATAATTGGAAAAGCAGATTAGATGTTGCTACTTTTAAAAGACTTGGAACTGAGACCCCTTTTACCTGTGTATTGAAATAAAAAGATCTGAATGTTTAGTCAATGACCAAGCTGCAAAATTAGATACCATTGACTAAAATGTTTTTTTTTTTTTTTTGAGTTTCCAAATGGATGGGTTTTCATTTGGATGAGCCATCAAGAAAGACATTGGATTTGGTCTGCAATGGAAAGATATTTTTCTACCATGTCTTTCCCTAAGCTATCAATTTCAAAGTTTTGTGTTATTCCAATCTGTATCCCAGAGATTAAAGTTGGACTTTGGAGTCACAAAGCATTTTGAAGGCAGAATTGACTGAGCTGTGAGGGTAAAACCCTCATAAACTTCTCAACACACATGATAAAATTCACCTGCATGAGCTGGCAGGTGGGAACGCCAAACTGGATCACTGGGTAGGACTACTCAGTAAAGCAATGAATTGTTTGCTTAGAAAAGCATCACTATCCCCATTGAGAAAAATGTGTGGCGAGATGATATAGCTACACAATATCAAATGAATGGGTTGATTCAGTGCCCCCAAATTCAATTCTGTGGGGAAAAATATTGAGCCAGTTGTCAGTGTTCTGTTATGCAACTGGCAGACTAAATTCTTTGTCGTCGTTGTTATTGTTGTTGTTGCTGTTGTTTCTCATTTCCACTCACAGCCTTATTCTTATAATTAAACTCTGATTCATTTTCTCTTTGGTGTTAGCAAACTCCAACAACAGAAATGGCATCTGTGTATTGATAATCAGCATTTACCCTGGCAGGAGACTAATCACATAGGCTGATCTCAGACATTAATCCTACCATCTGATACTTTTGGTGAAAAAAAAAAAGTATTCACTCCCTTTCCATTCTCCTCCTCACAGATCTAGATGCTCTCTTTACCAAGAGTATCAAATTTTTCTCTGTAATCTATTTACTAGAAGATTACATAGTGAGGAAGGTGGAGAGGGGGTGTGGGTAGGAATTGGGAGTGGTGGGTAGGGAGGCCCCTGGGAGGCCAGCCTGCAGTTCTTGCCCTTTCTGCTTCTGACATGAGATGTTAAAGAATCATTCATAGCACTCACATTGGGTTAGGGGACTCTGAACTGCTCTTCAGATCCATGATCGATCATCATTCTTCAAAGAGATTGGAGCTTTGCTGTTTCATTAACTGTGCAGTGTAGACTAATGGTGTTTAATAAAAATCATTCAAAATTTCAAACTCTTTTGCCAGTGACCTCCATTTTGTTGGCTCTTTGATTTGTATCCAGCTCTGAGGAGGGAAGGGGACAGCAAAGGAAAACTGCTACCAGGCCCCCGACAGGACGTTGCAGCGGCAAGCCCAAGCCCGCCTGCCCAGCAGCAGTTGCTGGTGAGCAACTGCATGCAGAGCAGCTGGGGGACTTCCTGACAAATGCCCAGCGGACGCTTTCAGCTGGGGATAGCTTGTTTCCCCCAGGACTCACTATTCTCCAGTCTCTGCAGCAGGAAGCCAGCTGCCATATCCAGGGAGAATTTCAGCTGCTTCCCCTATTTGGTTTTTTCCTGCATCACTTGTGTGCCTACAAAACACCAAAAGGGTCTCTGATAGTAGAGTCCGGAGTCGGGATGATGAGTCACCAAATGCATCCCAGGTGTTCACGTCCTTCTGTGGTTCTGCAGTGCTTGTGAAACCAGGGCAGAAGGAGCTTTTGGGCAGGAAACCAAATTTCTGAAACCTCAGAGATGCTGGGTTGCTGCCATGTAGTTCAGCCTAAGAGCTAACATCTCCTTCAGTCAGTCTAATGTGCAGCCAATGGTGTGCTGGTAAAATGTTTATCAGTCAGCTCTTTGAAAAGACAAAGACAAAACACTTGATTTGTTGCAATGGCCAATTTCCTCCATGTACATACTGCCACCATGACGGGCTTCAAGCCACAAACTGTGACATCACTGCATACAGATTTGGGAAAAGTTTCACATAATCATCTCCTGTGAGCCTGAATGAGCCAGCTCCACCACACTACTGCATGCAGCCAGGCAAAGAGGGTTCAGGTTTCCCACATCTGTCCCTGAGGACATGCCTATATACACCCCACCACACACACAAAGACATACACCCACAAACACATACACAAGTTGCAATGACTAAAACTGCTACTTTGTTTTAAAACATCAATCGGTATTTTATGAATGGGTGGTTCATAATGAGGCCCTGAGACATAGCAGCCACCCTGGAGGCCCAGGTTTTCAGCAGTAGAAAGCTAAAAAGATGAAGCCCTTTTGAGCTGAAAGGACAGATGAGGCAGTGGCAATGATTTCCTCACCTCTACATCTCATAGGTTAACTAAATGTGAAATAAGCACTTAGAAAACACTCATGATTGGTTTTAAAGGATAGGTGAGTGGTTTACCATTATTATTACTATTATCAGTATTTTGATTCCCAAGTAGGATTCCAAACTTTTAAATCCAACTTGGCTAAAGTAGTTACAGAGCCTCTGTGGAGAATACTACAATCCACAATTTACTTAGATGTTTCCTCATAACATGGAAACACAGTAATTCCCACATCTCCACATTGCTATTCGGGAGATTCTATTCTTTCTATTCTATTCTATTTTATTCTATTGTATTCTATTCTAGTAATATTATATTACTAGGAATCTAAGTCTTTTTTTAACATTTGTTTTTAATTAAACCAATCTACTTACTGTCTCAGCTCTGAATTTAAACCAGAATGTTTTCTGTATCAATTACTTCACTGATATTCAGAAAGGATTGTCCAAACTAAAATAATTATCTTTTCCACCCAGGGTGGATAAAACTAAGGTCACTAACAAGAAGGCTTAGAGTGCAGTCTATTTTTTCTAAGAGAATGATGCTAAGCACATATGCACACAATCACACACACCTTTGCTTATTAGAGCACCTCGTCATAAATCATCCTGAGAGTAGAATAGAAAAATTTCCAAGAATCCATTCCCCTGGTCCTCTGCATCTTTTGCAGTTAATGAGAGGTTTGTAAGTGCAAAGGTTGAAGAAGTTTTCATAAAATCCTGTTTCTCTTTAAACATGTCCGTGTTCTGACCAGGCCTGTGTCCCTGTTTGTATGTTAGTCCTTGAAGACATCCCTGCCTGCTCCTTCTTTCTAGACTTCTTATCTTTTGCATCTGCAGTTCTTTCTGTGGCCTGCACAATAGCTGAGTTTGGAATTTTATGCCCTCTGCAATTCGTGAAACATTTGTCCTAACTGGAGAATGGTGACGTTGGGTCTGTTTTATTGGCATTACACCTACACCAGGACTCTTGAGTACCCTAGGCAATGGGCAGGTTTTCATGGCCGGAAAGAGCTAGAAATGTGTTTACCATCATCCCATGCATCCCTTATTGCAAAACCATACTCACCAATCAAGCATATTCGCCCACAAATATTATAAATGAAATTGATTCTGTCTCCAGAGAATTTGTCAAATAGTTTTCCTCCTGTTTGATGCTACTCTCTGGATATTTTATAAAGAGAAGTAACTGCTATGAAATCCCTCACATTTATTCCTTTGTACAAATTGCTCTTGTATTTCTATTTTCATCAGAATAGTACTTTTAAAGATTGGTTGATGTGGTGTTGTCTTCAATAAAATGAATATGTCAAAAATGAATCTTGTGGACATACCATGTTCAGAAATGATCCTTGGTATCAGAAGATGCCTAAAATTCCCCCCTTGCACACTTGTTTAGATCCTTCAAAGAAAAGCCTAGTTTCCTTTTTGTTGTGGTGGTGGTAGTTGTGCCTGTAGCTGTGGTTGTTGTTACTTCTCCCTCTATCTCTTGCATTCTCGCTCTTGCTTCAGCTTTTGCTTTCCTGTTAGTGTCCTTTCTCTCTCTAAACAAATGGATAGTTCGATTAAATGTGAAATTGTACTTATTCATTCTTTTCAGACATAACAGATTAATAAAAATATGTGTGTCCTGAATTAAAACATACCACCTGCAAAGGCATACTATGTTATGATATCATAATACTATAATAACTACATCATTATGTGGCAGTACAAATATTAGTCTGTTGAACTCATTTGTCCAATTGTATAACTTTGTGGAACAGCATTTTGATCTTTGCTACATAATTTTGGCACAAGTGGAGTGTGTGCAGGCAGATGAGACAATGTTCATTCCAGGATTTTTCAATGAACTTTAGTTGGAAGTCAGGCAAAGGCAAACATCTTCAGATGCTGCTCTAACCATTATAAATGTGAACAATACATCTCTATTCAAGAAATACCGTAGAGAACTTCATTCAAGACTTTTTAGATTCTTTTTTTTTCCTTTATCCTTTTCCTTTTCCATTCTTTTGTATTTCATTTATTTGTTTTTGTTTGGAGAGGGTCTGTCTGTTATTTTTGAAGAAATATTTTGATTGCTTCTCTCTCTCTCGCTCTCTTTCTCTACCTGTCTTCCTCCCTTTCCTCACTCCATCCCTTATTCATTAAAATACTGTGAACTTGGGAGTCTTTGGTAAATCTGCATTAGATCAGTTTATAGACCAGGAATGAAATTTAGGTGAACATTGATGAGTTTTGAAAGAACACTTAAAATTCATTGGGCCTTTCCGCACCCTACCCTGACAAATGGTCTGAAGGACAGAGGTGGTTTTTGCAGAACATTTTCATAATATCCTCTGAGACCTAATGCAGCTTAACAAATGACTCCACCTATATCTCCTGTAATTTGACTGAGACTTGTAAAATACTCCCTGATAGTTGCCAGGGGTGTCTTCTGCTTAGTCTGTAGTACATGTGTTTGCTTTGTATCTAAGAGGCACATTCATTTTTTGTATGGTCATCTGAAGTATTTCCTAACATTCAAATTAGCCTGTATGTAATACCCAGAGAGATTATCCCATCACGCTGTAGATGAAGAGGTGATTCTATAACTCTCTGTCCTTGGAAACAGACATTTTCATGCATAACATAAACAGAAACTTTATATATTTAAGTGTCATGGAAAATATTTATTGGATACAAATGGGAATTTCATTGTCATCATATGCTCTGTGTGTGTGTGTGTGTATGTATGTGTATTGGGGGGTGCTTGCCAATACCACATCACTGGACCACTGTGGCAAGCCATAACTACACAAATAGAACATATCACTTGTGTGTGTGTGCGTGTGTGTGTGTGTGTGTGTGTTTGACATCTAGATAGCTTTACCTTCCTGTGAAACATCGGTTTCTATTTCTAAGAGGCCACGGCTATATTACTGCATGCAGGCAAAAATTTGAAGCGGAAACTTCTTTTCTCTTGGAAGCTTTCATCATAATATAGTTTTCAATCAAAGAAATTCCACTGGCTTTGGTCAGAGAAAAGTTTCTGTCTAAATTCCACTGAGTTTCCAAGAGAAAATTGCAGGTCAATATGTATGGGAGGGGAGATGTAGGCCACGTGAACTGGAGCAACCTGAACTGTATTGAGCCCTCTGGATTGGAGTGGACCTCATCTGAGATGTTGTACAAATACTTGGGGCTGATGGCTGGTCTGGGCGCCCTCCAAGTGAGTTAAGGAAGAGATTCAGCAGGCATAGCCTGGCCTGGCTCCTAAAGACGGAAATCTCCTGGTCATTCTCCAAGGAAAAGACCTTCTCCCACACTGATGGCACCCTAGCTGGCCATTAAGATGTGATGACTATTCAGAAAGTATCCCATTGGTCTAACAACCCAGTTAGTCTTTAGAACCACTTTTTGTTGGGTGCAGCTTTCCGATATTCACATTCATTGCAGATCCACCAACTGTCACTGTTCTTAACAAGCATGCTCGTCTTGTCAGAATTTCAGTAAGTTCCGATGTTCTGTATAGACCCAGGTAACTGTCCTAACATCAATTAATGAAATGTCATCTGGTTGCTAAAAACTGTGCTTTATATGTCAAAAACTGTATCTGCCTTTGTGGCTTTGCATTTCAAATGTGTGGGGCACAAGCATTTTGTTGGTGGTTTGTTCTCAGTACAGTAACTCTGTATACAAACATTTTAATGTGGTTTTTATTGTTTTCCAACAAGATGTCTCTGTAAAAATGATATTGGCTGAGCTGGTGCGTTGGTTTCTCTCATAGAGGCATTAACTATACTGCCAATGCATTGAATTATTTAAAAATGCAAAATAAAATTTTTATGAAAATATCATTTTAGACATGTAGATTATTCTGCTTACAGACTTTCCCAGGCATAAGTACCTTGTTCCCAATTCTTTCATGTTATAGTAGAAAGCCACTGCTTCCACTTACCTCAACAGCTGTATAGCTAAGGGCCATAAAGAAAATAACTCACACTACCCAATTCATTTTATAAGAGAGACCACTGACCATCATTCAAAGCCCATTTGAGAGAAAATTGCAGTGTTTAGTTATCTGGATTCCTAATACACAGCACAGAAAGCTTGCAAAGTTTAGGATCCTAACTGTAGTTGCTGAGAGAAGGAACAGGAACATTGCAGCAGGGGCGGTGCCCTGGGCTTGGAGGCAGGATTTTTAGGGTCTGTGCATACTGCCTCACATAAGCATGACATGTGGGTTTTCTGTGCCCTACTTTCTTCCTCTGCAAAACAGAGTTGCTGTCAGCACCACCACCCCCAGCCCGGCCCTGGCCCCTGCCACCAGAGGTAAGATATCATATAGACTGGAATTTCTCATCCTACATTTCCTCTTCGTAACTCCGAGAATTTTGTTGCCTCAAATAATTCCCTCCGACACACAGTCATTATCAAGGCCAACAGTCTTAATCCTCTGAGGGTATAAGAGTAGTTAGGGCAACTTCAGTGTTGTATTTTTAGCAGAGATTATACCACAAGTGGGCAGGCCGTGACTGAGGGCTAGTAGTCCACCAAGTCTTGTGTCTTGGAGGGAGAACATGTTCAGCTCTACGATCTTCTCTAGAAAGTATTATGGGCTTAGGTGGGATGGTTTGTCTCACTCATCCATTTCGAGAAAAGCAAAGAAAATAGTCCAAACTTTAGCTGTAGTGTAAGAGCAACCCATGTAATTTAGTAAAGAACATTTTGCCAACACATCTTTGGTATAGTCATTTGAAACTGACGCATGTGGTCAGGGTCCTTTGCAACTGCGCAAGTTATTAACTCAGCATCTATTGTGATTGACAGTCTCAAAACCTAGTGTATGTTCAGGAGATCAGTGAGGGGCAAGAAATGACATTAATTCAGATCTTTCTAGGTCTTTAATGCTCTGTATTGAGGAAATACCTGGTGAGGGTGGGGGACATTTAAAAATACAAGTGCAAATTCCACCCCAAGAGAGTCTGACTTCACAAGCATGTGTGAGATCCATGACACCAGATACCTTGTTGATTCTCAGGTGAAACCAGTATGAAAAACCATTGTTACAAGTTTATTAGAGAAACAGCCCAGTTGCTCCTTCCTGCCCACCCCCACCTTCCTATGGGAACAGGAGCCAATGGTGCTACCAGCAATCTAGAGAAAACCTCCCACAGGAATCCAAGCTCTTGGTGTTCTTCGCCACAGAAGGGATTACCTTTTGCGCTTTTGTCACTCTAAGAATTCTGAGGTAGCTGAAATCACAACTCAACTGAACACACACATTCCCATGTCCCAAATAAGATCCAGAGCCCAGAGTTGTGAAGGGAAATCTCACCAGGAGGGACCCACCTATCTGGAAGGATTTTCTTGTATGTGGGTGGGTTTGAGAGGTGGGGGATGGTGGCAATATGAGATTTTCCAAGAATACACCATTCTGAGAACACAGAGATGATCATAAGAGCAGGAAGGAAGCATATCCCACTTGCGTTTATTTGAAAAGCCTTTCCCTACATTCTTATTGGGCTGGAATATTCCCAGGACTGAAAACAGCAGGGTAAGTGGAGTAGAGGGGATGAGGCTTCCTGAATGTCTCTTGGTGTTTTAGAGGCAGGGCACACATAGCTTGTGCATGTTGGCCCCTGCCTATGGTGTTTATTTTCACACCTGTTCTAAATATAGTTCCAATAGGCAACATTTTAACCATTTACAGCCTACCTTTTTTGCATACCCCATGAAACTGTCCAACATCTACTAACGTTGTGGTAGGGCTGTGGTGTAGCAGATTAAGCTTCTACTTGCAATACAAGCATCCTATGTGAGCATCAGTTAGAGTTTTGGCTGCTCCACTTCTGAGACAGCTCCATGCTAATATGACTGGGAAAGCAGCATAAGAGACCAGGATGGAGTTTCAGGCTTCTGGCTTTGGCCTGGCCCCACCTGGATTGTTGTGGCCATTTTGGGAGTGAATCTGAAAATGAAAGATTCTCTCTCTCTCTCTCTCTCTCTTTCTGTTCTTCCCTGTCTCTCCCTTCCTTTCTTTCTATAGCTCTGCCTTTCAAATGAATAACAAAATTCTTTAAAGCAAATTTTAAAAAGAATATGGCCAAAGTTCCTGAAAATGAGGCTGCATCCCACACCTCCACTCAAAACCATATCTGGCTTTGGTGCAGAATTTCTAGGCCCATACACTTTTAAACTTGGGAGCCCATATCCAGACCCCACATGATACTTACTCTTTGGATCCCTGAATATCCTTAACATAGCTCTAGAGTTAAAAATCATCGGCAAAATAATTATAGCCTTTACTAACACAACTGTCAACTGTAAATTGTACCTCATTATGAATCAAGACATACCACTGCCTTTGTAGAGTATAATCGCTAATTGGGGGCAAACAAGAGCCCTAGGCTTGTATCTGACGCCACATGTACTTCCTGATATTGTTCCATTTCTGGACCTCAGTGTCCCATTGGTACTATGAAAATGACAAGATTTTCTTGATGCCCGGTGAGAACAAGGATCAGGGCATGACATACAATCCTTGACAGATGGACTGCTGTGGGGCCGAGACTGACTGTTATCACTAAGGATGGAGCTGAGCCAAAATGCACCTCCCCTCTGCCCATCGTCCCCTACAATCTGAAGAATCACCCAAAGTACCCTTTCAAAGCAAACAATTTAAATCTGTTTCATCCTAAAGCTTTTGTGTAGTTTGCATTCGCATTATACTCCATAAGACTTCCATACTTCTGATATAAAAATCACTTTTTTCATCCCCAAAATCTCCAAACTGATGGTCCAGAAAGATGCTTTTTGCATATTCTATAACTCAGCAAACTTTTTTTTAAAGCTTTCATTTAATGGGTGCAAATTTCATAAGTACAACTTTAGGGATATAGCAGTTCTTCCCCCTATAGCCACCCTCCCACCCCAACTCCCATTATACCTCTTACTCCCTCTCCCCTCCCATTCTTCATTAAGATTCATTTTTTAATTTAACTTTATATACAGAAGGCCAACTCTATACTAAGTAAAGAGTTCAACAGTTTGCACACACACACACAAAGTACAAAGTACTGTTTGAGAACAAGTTTTGTAGTTAATTCTCATAGTACAATTCATTATGGACAGAGGTCCTACATGGAGAATAAGTGCACAGTACTTTTGTTGCTAATTTAACAATAAACACTCTTAGGGACCAGCGCAAGTAAAGCCGCCACCTGGGGTGCAGGCATCCCATATGGGTGCCGGTTCAAGTCTCAGCTGCTCCACTTCCAATCCAGCTCTCTGTTATGCCTTGGGAAAGCAGTAGAGGATGGCCCAAGTCCTTGGGCCCCTGCACCCAAGTGGGAAACCCAGAGGACGCTCGAGGCTCCTGGCTCCTGGCTTCGGATCGGCACAGCTCTGGCCGTTGCAGCCATCTGGGGAGTGAACCAGCGGATGCAAGACCTCTCTTTCTCTCTGCCTCTGCCTCTCTATAACTCTGCCTTACAAATAAATAAATAAAATCTTAAAAAAAATAACACTCTTATTTACGAGGTCAGTGATTACCCGAGGCTCTTGCCATGAGCTGCCAAGGCAATGGAAGCCTTTCATAAACACAGACTCCGTCAGCATTTGGACACAGCCATAAGCAAAGTGGAAGTTCTCTCCTCACTTCAGAGAAAAGTATATCCTTCTTTAATGGCCCCTTCTTTCCACTGGGCTCTCTCTCACAGAGATCTTCATGTAGGATATTTCTTTTGCCACAGTTGTCTTGGCTTTCCATGCCTAAAATGCTCTCATTGGCTTTTCAGCCACAACCGAATGCCTTGAGGTTCATTCTGAGGTCAGAGTGTTACTTAAAGCAATTGTCATTCTATGAGTCTTCAGCAAACTTTGAATGTATCACCATGGTTTGGATGTGTTCTAAGGTCCTTTCCAGTTCAAACCCACTATGAATTGGCATCTGAAGGTGGCTCTCGAACTTGGACCTTTCAGTTTATCATCCTGGCCCCTACTTCAGTTGAAGTGCTCATCACTACGTGGACAACCTAAACAGTCTTTCAACTATTACCTCCTTCCTCTAGCCTCACTATAATCCAATCCATTCCCTATTGTTGAGCCAGTGTTAATCTTTCCCAAACATAGGGCTGGTCATTGTCACTCTTTAATTTGCAATTTTTTAGCAGGTCCTTTTCATACATTGGCTAAACTCATGAGTTTCAATCCAGTAAATTCTCCCAGAATCATCTCCTTCTAGGACACATACCCTGTATTTCTGCCTCAGGAAACTATTCACTCCTAATGTCCTCTACTGCCTCCATCATTTGCTCATGCTCCCCTCTGTCCTTCATGGCCACTTCATGGTCCCCACTTTTCACTCAAGGCCTTGCTCAAAAGCCAGCACCACTCAGTGTGAATTTGTGTGTGA
Source organism: Oryctolagus cuniculus (assembly GCF_964237555.1). Taxonomy (NCBI): domain Eukaryota; kingdom Metazoa; phylum Chordata; class Mammalia; order Lagomorpha; family Leporidae; genus Oryctolagus; species Oryctolagus cuniculus. The sequence continues at coordinate 127,713,502 of NC_091453.1, forward strand.
CTAAAAGGTGTCTGGAATGGCACCAGACCAAGATCTAAATAGCTGTTATTCCTTGAGCTAAATGATAATAGAAGCCTGAACAAGGAGCTCAGAGTATTAACTGACTGAAAGCTTGGGATGAGGGAAGACTTCTTGAAAGAGGTGGTGTTTGCAGCAGTTACAACAATTTTAAAGAGAAGAAGGACACACGATGAAGTGGGCAAGCAGGGGTACAAAGGCATGGAGCATTGAGAGAGCAGAAAGCTCCAAATCCTTGGTGAGGACAAATCCTTGGGTAGAGTTGCAGTGTTGTAAAGATTCTGAGGAGGGCCTGGGCATGGAGCAGAGCATAATGCCCTTTTGAGTCTGGCCAAGTGGGAGTTTTATAACCAAGGCTATGGGAAGACTGGAGCAATGTTCAGCAGAGGCAAGGTATCCCTCTCCACTGCTAAGAGCCCATCCCGAGTTATTTTATGTATCTGCTCTGACTGGCAAGTCTTTCCAAAAGCATATGTCAAAGAAATGAGACTTGCACTCAGATCCCACCAATCCTAACTAGTCTTTGAGTGAAGGAATGACTCTTCAAGAGAGACACCACAATTTGGGGCATGTCTAGTGGCAATAACTGGAGAAAATATTTCCTCTGTTTGGGACTTTACATTTTAATTTCAGTAGAATCCAGAGTCTTAATAATCTCAGAAAACAAAACTTAAAAGCATAGATAATGCATGCAGCCAGCACTGTGGCGCAGCAGATTAAAGCCCTGACCTGCAGTGTCAGCATCCCATATGGGCACTGGTATGAGTCCTGGTCACTCCACTTCTGATCCAGATCCCTGATAATGCACCTTGGAAAGCAGCAGAGGATGTCTCAAGTCCTTGGACCCCTACACCCACGTGAGAGACCCAGATGAATCTCCTGGCTCCTGCCATTGGATGGGCTCAGTTCTGGCTATTACAGCCATTTATTTAGGGAATGAACCAGTGGATGTAAGACCTTTCTCTCTATATCTGTCTCTATCTCTGTAACCCTGTCTTTCAAATGAATAAAAATTAATCTTTTTTAAAAGTATAGGTAATGTCTTATATTAGTTTTCTCTTCCAGAGTAATGATGCATCCGCTTATGAACTCATTGTTGCCATGAGTCAGGTGTCGGTGCCCTTGGAGGTGGGTCTTATGTTCAGGATCTTAACAAGCTTGCAATCAAGGTGCTAGTCAGAGCTGTGGCCTCATCTGCTTCCACACATCCTCTGGTTGATACAGAATTCATTACCTTGCAGCCTTAGGATTCAGGTTATCCTGCTTCCTCAAAGCCAATGGGAGATAGAGTCTTGCTTTCAAAGTACTCACCTGATGAGGTCAGGCTCACTTAACATAATCTCCATTTGATGACCTCTTCATTATAATTAGGGGCCTTAATTACTTAAATCCTAATGATACCAGTGGCATTTGTTTCATTCACGAGCCCTGCCCATACTTTGTGGGGGGTGGAGGTGCTTATGTAGAGTGTGTACACTGGGGACAGGAGTCTTTCAAGCTACTTTCCATTTCTGCTTACTCTGTGCCTTCTAAGCATAAGAAGACTTCCCATCGCACACAGAAGACTCTTCCCCTGCCCTGTGATCCTAGCAGCAAGGGCCTAGAGCTTCTTTAACCATGGCCCTGCCACCAACATAATCCTTTTCTCCTTGGCTTAGTTTCTCTAAGCGAAAAATTATTCAAGCATCACTTCTGTGGTGCTTAAGGGAGCGTAATAAATTAATGAATTAACTGTATTAGGCTCATTAGTCAGATGGAAAGAGCTGTAGAATTGTAAATTATTGTTTTTTTGAATCTTGTGGCTGTCACTAAAAAGTTTGCACTTTGCCATCTATCAGCCCCCAGTTCAAAAAACAATGCTAGTATTTTGCTTCGAACCATTAAATTGAAAATAACCGCCTTGGTGCTCATGATGTGTGGATAGGGAATTATCTGCCCTGGGAACTTGCCAGCAAGAATTATTTAAAAAAATCTGCACTAGCTGAAATTCAAAGAAAACCGATGACAAAGCAAGAGGAAAATCTTGCCACCGTTCACTTCTCTTAACCCCAAGAATGGCCATGGTCTAGGCTTCCAGCATCTCCCCAATCCCTAAGAGACCTGATGGGCAGGGTGCAAAGCAATGTCCTGTTTCCTCTGACTACAGCCTTCAGCTTCTTCAAGATGATTTGGGGTTTCATACTGCAAAAACACACCTGGATAAAATTCACTTTTGTCTCTGTTTCTCAGGATGCCCCCACCCAGAAGATCTTAGCTTTGCTCTCCAGAAAGCATCAGAGTTTCCAAGGAAACTTATTCCTCCCTCTCTAGTCTCTATCTGTGTGTACTCCTTCCTCTTGGGCTGTAAGTGCTCTTCCAAGATGGTTCCTTGTATTACCCCCACTCTATCGGTCCTGGGGAATATCTGTTCCACACACACCCTTTTCTCTCCAGAAGCTCAGATCCCCAGAGAGACCTCCCAAGTGCAATCTCAGGCCCAGTCTAGCTTCAAACTCTCTGGGCCTGCTGTGGGAGCTGCTGTGGGGAAGGATAGTCTCCACTGCAGGAGACAGGATTGAATAGGTGAAAGGCCAAAGAAAACGGGCCTCGATGCAGAGACACTGAAGTCTGGAGCCTCATATCCATGGCTACTGCCATGCCTCTCACTTGATGTACTGGCCAATGGATGTCCTGTAGTTTTGCATTTGCTAAGACTTCCTCAACAACTGTAACAGACCCTATGAAGCCATAATTCTGCCAGAAGAGAGTGACCAGTTTTGAATTTGTATGATTGTGGGAGCAGCAGGGGATAAACCAGCCATGCTCTTTAGCCTGGAGCTGGAAAACTATTCTAAATGTTTCCCATGGAGAAGCATAAGGAATTTCTGTGACTGGGTCATATGCCTTGAGTTATATCCCACTCCTAACCCTAAAATTTATATGTTGGGGCCCTAATCCTCAATACCTCAGAATGTGACCTTATTTGGACACAGGATCTTTATAGAAATTATCAAGTTAAAATGGGGGTGATTAGGTAGTCCCTAATGCAATATGACTGAAAGCTTCCTAGAGGAGGTGTTAATTAAGCTGAAATCTGGAAACTGAACAAACCTCAAGAAGGAGACACTTGGAGATGGACTCACATATAGAAGAAATGCCAAGTGAACATGAAGATGATATCTACAAGTAAAGAAGAAAGGCCTGGAATACATCCTTCTGTTACAGCACTCAGAAAGAACCAACTCTGATGAATCTTTGGCCTTGGATTTCCAGTCTCTATTACTGTGCCACAAAATATTTCTATTGTTTTAAGACACCCAGTCTGTTATTTCACCCAGTCTATGTTGTTTCATTACAGCATCCCTAGTCTATTGGTATGCCTCTACTGTAAATAATCATTATGTGCACAATATGAGGTAATAGGAGAGCAAAACCAGATGTCCTGTGCCCTCATGTAGCTTATACTCCAGTGGAAGAGAGAGTCAGTCAGTAAAAAAATCACACAAATAAATGTGAAATTGCAACTAAGGTGAATACGGGAATAAAAAATGGCCTGGTGCTGTAAGAGCCTATAACTGGAGGTATGACAAGTCAAGGAAAGCTTCCTAGAGGAGGTGTTAATTGAGCTGAAATCTGGAAACTGAACAAACCTCAAGTAAACTAGGAAGAGAATGAAGATCAGCTTAGGGCTAGGGAGCACCGCCACTTTGATAGGTCTTGCCATGAGCCTTGTGGTAGACACTCAAACAGCCCTGAAACATGCTTGTGGTCATTATGGTTCATGCATCAGTACCATTATCATCATTAGCTCTGTAGGGACAGCTCCAAAGGACCATCACTGGAAGGTACTGACCATCAAAGGAAGGAAGAATTCAGAAGAGAAATAGCCTAGGCATTAAAACAAGAACAAACATACCCTAACACTGGCTTGAATTTTCTACTCCTGGAGTTGATGGGAAACATACTAAAAGACAGCATAGATGTTGCATGGTGGAGCCACAAGGAGGCTAGCCTTGACTTCAATCTCCACTCTACCACTTGCCAGTCATTTCAAACACATCACTTAACCTTTCTGAGTCTCAATTTTGTCGTTTGGAAAATTGGGATAATGAGATGCTACCCAGTTTTGTGCCAATCTAAAGGCTATAGCACAGGAGAAATATGCAGTAAATATCAACATAGGGATCCTATCAATATAGGGATCCTAGTCCCTACTCCACTCCTGTACACTTATATATGGCATTGGTATTGTTTCTGTAAATGCAGAAGGGCAGACCAACCATACCCCTAAGAATAGGCTTCCTTAGACCACGAGCAGATGACATGTGGTATAGCATGACAAGGCAAATCAAGTTGGATCCCTTAAGGAAGCATCAGGGCAAAAGCAAGGGAAATGAAGATGTATGAGACAAGAGGAGGAGGCATGGCCAGGCTCTGTCCCCAGGGTCTCAGGGACCTGCTCCCTAGACCTGTCTGCAACCCAAACTGGTACCGGTAATCACCTCTGGTCATGTGGCTATATTTCTTTCCTGATTTCCAGGGACTGTAATTTATGGCTTGGCCAACTCTGACTTCTTTGTAGTAGAGCCATTGTGTTTGTTAGCATAACCATTTCTTAGAAAGGATGTCAATAAAGACTGGGGAGTGAAACACAAAACCCCCACAACCCCAACTGCTAAATAATTTCTGGAATGAGTTGTCAGGAACCTTTTATTTACTGATTTTGCGCATTTCATTTATTTCTGGCACTGGGCCAACCTTCCTGACAGTTAAGATTTATTGATTTAATTGCCTAGGGTAACCATGCAATAAAATCATCTCAAAGATAAATTTTCATGGCACTGTGCAGCATGGAGGTAATTTTTCAAATGCTACGGCTATATTTCTGCAGGTTACAGGTGCAAAATTTGCTTAAAGCAGGGATGTCTTATTACTGTGGCTTGGGAACATTGGGGGCCAGGTCTTTGGTGGAAATTCTTTAGAGGATGAAGGAGGGGAAAAGGAGAGGAGAGGAGAGGAGAGGAGAGGAGAGGAGAGGAGAGGAGAGGAGAGGAGAGGAGAGGAGAGGGGAGGGGAGGGGAGGGGAGGGGAGGGGAGGGGAGGGGAGGGGAGGGGAGGGGAGAGGAGAGGAGAGGAGAGGAGAGGAGAGGAGAGGAGAGGAGAGAGAACACATAGTTCTAGGAAAGAAATGATATTTCCTTAATTGGTTCATATATTCAATGCCCATGAGAAAGTGGGGCTTCACTTTAATTAGGAGTGGGCTTGGAGGTTATTTACAGTGTTCTGTGGAATCATTTGTTTCCAGCTGTGCGATGCTTTGTACCGCGTGAGCCTCACAAGGTAGATGATTGCCACTTGTGACATTCGCGTTTATTGCTTCTTTAGATCTTTTTATTTACCCTGTTAAAGTGCTCATTATGGCTTCCAACAACGAGTAAATGAAAAAGCCTGATTAACTCCCAGGTTAATGGTAACATTTTGGGAAGTCAGAAATAGCATAAAGTTTTAACAATGTGAAATCTTTTCTTATCTCTCTTGATTTATTTTACAGTGTTTTTGCTTTGATTGCAGGTTTCAGACAGTGCCGTTTAATGGCTTATTAAACTTGCAGCTTAGCAGGCTTGCTGTTTGGATAAAATTTTATTTTTGCTCAGGTGTAAACTTTTGGAGTAGGTAGGGCTGTTTTTTTCACTGTATTGAAGTCCAGAGGCCAGGGTCTGACTGGTAATCTCAGAAGCTCTTTGTAAAATACAGGGCCATGCAGGAGCTGAATTGAAATTCTTGCCCTTAAAATCTCATTGTTGTCCATAGTAGAGATGGGGGACAACTTGGAATGAACTTTGGGATTTTCAGATACATTTGAATGATGTTGCAAGAACTTTGAGCAATATTTAAGCTGCATCCTTAGCCCTCTCATTGCTCAGATGGGGAAATTGAGGTCCAAGGAGTTAGAAGCAGAGTTCTGCCTAAAAGTAGGTCTGCAGACACTCAGGGCAGATCATCTCAATATTTTTCAACCTGTGCTGCCACCTTCAAATTATTCACTGCCAGAATCCATTGACTTGGGTATCTCATCTTCCCCTCCCCTTCCATACTCCAGCTTCTCTGTTTACAGATGGCAGGGGTTGGAGAAGATACTTGTTAGCTTGCCCAACCCTATCTGTGCCTTTAGGACATGTGCATGTCTAGCCAGTCTCATCCCTACACCCTGGGCATTAACACTGAATCATTCTCCCCTGAACTGCTAGATATCATGAATCCAAGACCCACATGTTCCAATAAGCCAGAACCATGCCAGCCACTACCGTGTGATGCATATGCTCTTCCCATGGACTGGGCTTTGCATAGTGCATAGGTTAGGATTTGCAGATCTACGTAAAATAAATTAGAATTTGACTAAAAAGGCAGCAAAGGAAATTTGAACCAATATTAAATGGTGAGTCCAGCTGAACATGTAGGCCCTTTGTTGTACCATTGCTAATTGTAGAGTAGAAATCAATGTGATGCCAGGATGTCCATGACAGTGTTTTTGAGGCTCAGCACCAGGACCTGGTAGTAGGCTCAGGGTCTATGTGTATGTGGGCACATTCATTCACTACATACAAATGTGTGAAGAGTCCATTTTAAGCAGGTCCCTATGCAAGAGGGAGTGGGAAAAATGAGGGGCCATATGGGAACTGAGTGGATCAGACCTGTAGCTGGTTCAGGTGTACTGATTGGCACCTGCCTGGCAAAATTTAAGATTCATGGTGCCCTCTCCTGACAATGTAGTAAGACTCTTTTATGTTCTCTCTGCCTCTGCTCTTGCTCTTCCAATACTCTGCCTACATAGCAGCCAAGGGCATTTTTTTTACTCCTCAGGGATATTTTTAAAATATTTATTTCTTTATTAGAGTGTCAGAGAAGAGGAAGAGAAGAAGAGGAAGAGGAAGAGAAGAAGAAGAAGAAGAGTGAGAGTGGGAGAGAAGGAGAGAGGGAGAGAGGGAGAAAGGGAGTGAGAAGGGAGAGAGAGAGAGAGAGAGAGAGAGAGAGAGAGAGAGAATATCTCCCATCTGCTTGTTCACTCCCAAATGGCTACAACAGTCAGGTCTGGGCCAGGCTAAAGCCACAAGCGTGTAACTCCATCCAGGTCTCTCACATTGGTGGTGGGGGCTCAAGTACTTGGGCATCTGCTGCTACCTTTCCAGGCAAATCAGCAGGATTCTGGAACACAACCCAGAGCCAGTACTGCAACCAGAGCTCTGATATGTGATGCCAGCATCACAAGGTATCTGTTTAACCCCTCCATGCCACATCCCAGGGGTATCATTTTATCATGCAAATCTGATTGTGTGATTCTTCTATTTGAAATCCTTAGAAGACAGTTTTTCATCACTTCTGAGAAAATATCCAGAAGCCTTTCACGAAACGTGAAAGAGACTGAATGACCTGGTTCCTACTTTTACTCTGAAGCTGTCCTCTCCCTTCTCTTCCAACCAATCATTCACTTCTTGAGAGATTTAGTGAACTGGGCCAATAATCAAGTCAGCGGCTCATGTTGACTCACACACCTACCCACTGCCCCCACACACATACATACACACAGATTCACAGAATTATCCTTGCATTTCTCCTTTCCATAATCATGTGTATCATCCATCAGTAGTCCTGTCCCGTCAGCTCTGCTTCCAGATCAGATCCAAAAGTCATCTATATGCTTCCCTCCAAGTCCACTGCCTCCACCCTGGGACAAGGCACCATCTTCTCTCCCCTCACTCCCAGTTATCACAGGGAAGACTGTTAGAAGTCTCCTGGAGGGGCCAGTGTTGGGACTTAGCAGGTTAAGCCATTGTGTGTGATGCCAGTATCCCATATGGGTACCAGTTTGAGGCCCAGCTATTCCACTTCCAATCAAGTTACCTGCTAATGATCTGGGAAAGCAGTGGAGGATGGCCCAAGTATGTGGGCCCCTGCCAACCTTGTGGGAGAAGCAGAAGAAGCTGCTGGCTCCTCTCCTGGCTTTGGCCTGTACCAATGATGCCCATTGCAGCCATCTTGGGAGTGAAACAGCAGATAGAAGATTTCTCTCTCCATTTCTCCATAACTCTGATTTTCAAAATAAATAAATAAATTTTCAAGATTTATTATTTTAACTTTTATTTAATGAATATAAATTTCCAAAGTACAGCTTATGGATTACAATGATTTCCCCCCATAACTTCCCTCCCACCCGCAATCCTCCCCTTTCCCACTCCCTATCCCCTTCCATTCACATCAAGATTCATTTTCAATTCTCTTTATATACAGAAGATCAGTTTAGTATATATTAAGTAAAGATTTCAACAGTTTGCACACACACAGAAACACAAAGTGAAAAATACTGTTTGAGTACTAGTTATAGCATTAATTCACATTGTACAGCACATTAAGGACAGAGATCCTACACGAGGAGTAAGTACACAGTGACTCCTGTTGTTGACTTAACAAATTGAAACTCTTGTTTATGGCGTCAGTAATCACCCTAGGCTCTTGTCATGGGTTGCCAACACTGTGGAAGTCTTTTGAGTTCACTGACTCTGAATTTATTTAGACAAGGTCATAGTCAAAGTGGAAGTTCTCTTCTCCCTTCAGAGAAAGCTACTCCTTCTTTGATGACCTGTTCTTTCCACTGGGATCTCACTCACGGAAATCTTTCATTTAGGGTTTTTTTTTTTGTTTTTTTTTTTTTTTCCAGAGTGTCTTGGCATTCCAGGCCTGAAATACTCTCATGGGCTTTTCAGCCAGATCGGAATGCCTTAAGGGCTGATTCTGAGGCCAGAGTGCTGTTTAGGACATCTGCCATTCGATGAGTCTGCTGTGTATCCCACTTCCCATGTTGGATCATTCTCTCTCTTTTTTTTTTTTATTCTATCAGTTAGTATTTTCAGACACTAGTCTTGTTTGTGTGATCCCTTTGACTCTTAGTCCTAAAATTATGCTCCAATGTGAACTGAAAGTGATCACTTGGACTAGTGAGATGGCATTGCTACATGCAATCTTGATGGGATTGAATTGGAATCCCCTGGTATGTTTCTAACTCTACCATTTGGGGCAAGTCCGATTGAGCATGTCCCAAATTGTACATCTCTTCCCTCTCTTATTCCCACTCTTATATTTAACAGGGATCACTTTTCAGTTAAGTTTCAACGCTTAAGAATAACTGTGTATTAATTAAAGAATTCAACCAATAGTATTAAGTAGAACAACCAAAAAAATACTAAAAGAGATGAAGTATTAAGTTGTTCATCAACAGCCAGGGCAAGGGCTGATCAAGTCACTGTTTCTCATAGTGTTCATTTCACTTTAACAGGTTTCCTTTTTGATGCTCGGTTAGCTGTCACCGATCAGGGAGAACATATGATATTTGTCCCTTTGGGACTGGCTTATTTCACTCAGCATGACGTTTTCCCGATTCCTCCATTTTGTTGCAAATGACCGGATTGCATTGTTTTTGACTGCTGTATAGTATTCTATAGAGTACATGTCCCAAAATTTCTTTATTCAGTCTACTGTTGATGGGCATTTGGGTTGATTCCAGGTCTTAGCTATTGTGAATTGAGCTGCAATAAACATTAAGGTGCAGACAGCTTTTTTGTTTGCCAATTTAATTTCCTTTGGGTAAATTCCAAGGAGTGGTATATCTGAGTTGTATGGTAGGATCATATTCAGGTCTCTGAGGAATCTCCAGACTGACTTCCACAGTGGCTTAACCAGTTTGCATTCCCACTCGCTAGCATCTGTTGATGGAAAAGACCCTGGTGGCACAGGCAGTCAAAGCCAAAATTAACTATTGGGATTGCATCAAATTGAGAAGTCTCTGTACTGCAAAAGAAACAGTAAAGTGAGGAGGCAACTGACAGAATGGGAAAAGATATTTGCAAACTATGCTACAGATAAAGGATTAATAACCAGAATCTGCAAAGAGATCAAGAAACTCCATAACAACCGAACAAACAACCCACTTAAGAGATGGGCCAAGGACCTCAGTAGACATTTTTCAAAAGAGGAAATGCAAATGGCCTACAGGCACATGAAAAAATGTTCAAGATCACTAGCCATCAGGGAAATGCAAATCAAAACCACAATGAGGTTTCACCTCACCCCAGTTAGAATGGCTCACATAGAGAAATCTACCACCAACAGATGCTGGTGAGGATGTGGGGTAAATAAATAAATATTTTTTAAAGAAGTCTCCTCGAAAAGAAACACTCTTTAATTTTCACAAATACTCAGGTTCCCAAATATATTTGATAAAGGTTTTTATTGAACTACTACTACCATTCATTCAGTTGTTGGTTGTGCTATGAATTGTCTAGGTGTTGATAATACACCATTGCGGGCCGGCGCCGCGGCTCACTAGGCTAATCCTTGCGGCGCTGGCACACCGGGTTCTAGTCCCGGTCGGGGTGCCGGATTCTGTCCCAGTTGCCCCTCTTCCAGGCCAGCTCTCTGCTGTGGCCAGGGAGTGCAGTGGAGGATGGCCCGAGTACTTGGGCCCTGCACCCCATGGGAGACCAGGAGAAGCACCTGGCTCCTGCCATTGGACCACCGCAGTGCACCGGCCGCGGTGGCCATTGGAGGGTGAACCAACGGCAAAAGGAAGACCTTTCTCTCTGTCTCTCTCTCTCACTATCCACTCTGCCTGTCAAAAAAAAAAAGAGATAATACACCATTTGCAAGGAAAAAAAAGCTTGCTCTTATTGAGCTTAAGGTCCACTGAGGAAGACAGGCAAAGTGCAAAGTAAACTCATATAAAATATCAGGTGATAAGTGCTGCTAAAGTAAGGCAAGAGCTGAGGAAGGGATCAAATGAAAAAGCAAAGGGATGACTTTACACAGGAGTATACAGTCCATCTATTGTGATAGAAGAAGTCAAGGCACATTGGCACAGACATCTTAGAATAAAATGTTCTAGAAACATTGTTCCAAGAAACATTGTTCAGAAAATGCTATCTAGATAAGAAACTCCTCACTCCAGCTGAATTTCTCACTGTACTTTGTCCCTTGCTTGTCTACCCCTCCAACACATACCCATACAGCTCTTTAATCCTGCAATACCCAGTTACTTTCCATTTTACCCCCAAATAACGTGTAGCTTCATTTTCCTACACTGCTTTCTTTAAGTGACAAAGGTTGTTTTTTGGGATCTTCATGTCCTTCTCAGTTAACATATGGCCTTGCTTGGAGCTCTGAAAGTAACTGGCAACCTGGACTGTTCTACCTTTCCCTTTGCTTAGTGAACCCATGCCTTCCCAAAGCAAAACCACTCCCATAATTTTCCAAGCTGAAAGCTGAGCCTCCCCAGAAGGCCACCCAATCCAATAGGTTGTCATGTTCCATTTGAACACAAAATATTTTATGGCCTCTGGCCTCATGGTCCCCCAAATTGACCTCAGAGGGAGCCCTGTTTGAAGTATGAAAAGCTCAGAGTTGCTCTGCGCTCCCTGCCTTTTATGAATTCTGAGAATGAAGGCCCAGCCAAAACTAGCTCTGGCCCTTTACTCTGATTCATGGGTTACTACAAAGTGGCATGTGAAAACAATCAGGGCCTTTCCTCAGGCAAAGTAGACAATAGCTAATAAAAGCCTGGTTCATGCCAGGAGAGAGAAATTTGGAGACCATAGAAGGGCAAGACAGAAAGTTGATCCCCTGTGAAGATTTTTGGGAGCTTGTTAGGACCCAGTTAGTCCAAAGTGAGGGATTGCGAAATGAAGGTCTCCGTCATATGGAAGACGTTAAGATTATAAAGCAGGAAGTTCATAGTGGGGAGGATATTAAAAAACACACACTTATGCTAATTTGGAAATAGTCACTTGGAAAAATGTGCAGGAATGAGACTGATCTGGCAGTGCTTTCTTGTGCAGAGAGCTGGGGGCATATTTCTCAATTGATCAAATTCCTAAGGGTGTCAGGCAGGTTTCTAGTCCTGCCCATCAAACAGCAGCCCAAATTCCAAATGCACCAAAGCCTTTATGGCTACAAATTAATATGTTAAAGTCCAGTGGGACATCTGTGACCCTCTAATCAGAAAATTCCCATTGTCAGGGATTTCAAGCTTCTGGTCTGACTGAACCACTAAGGACATTTGTATTGTAGTGGTCTATCTGTACCTGCATGGAAGGAGTGATGGGATTCTGTGGCATGTCTAAGCAGATTGCCTTTGTACATCCTATAATGACCATTGGAGAATGAGCATGACTCATGGAAACTGAAGCCAGCCAGAAATGATGAAATAGGTCAGACTGTGTACCATGTGCAGCCCTTCCTGTAGCTGGAGTGGGTTCTACTCTCTGCCACGTGTCCATGCAGACTCTGCTGGTTTCCTATTACCTTCCCCAACCTGCTTGCTATGGTGACAGTAGCCAGGATGATGCATATTTCCAATTGAATGAGGTTGTTACTACAGAGCCAAGCAACAAATATCATGTGAGTTTTCTTCCTGTAGCAGTCGTCCCCAGGATGTCCATGCCTTAGGCTGGTCAATTGTGTCATGGGCCCAAACCCTGACAGCAGATGTATGACCACAGGTAGCACATTTGAAGAAACTAAACTGGATCTTCTGGAACCATGTCATCATTGATCTCCATCCGGGTTTAGCTTCACGCTGAAACTGTTCTACCTGGTTTCCCAGTCACTGTATTCTCTGAAGCTATTCAGTGTCTCATTCATTCATGACCTCATGAATTTAACAATTACTGGACATGGGGCCAGCATTGTGGCACAGTGGGTTAATTCAGCATCTGCAATGCCAATATCCCATATGGTGCTGGTTGAAGTCCCAGCTGATCCATTTCCATTCCAGCTTCCTGTTAATGCACCTGAGAAAGCGATGGAGCATGACCCAGGTACTTGGGGCCCTGACACCCATGTGGGAGATTGGATGCAGTTCTCAGATCCTGGCTTCAGTCTGGCCCAGCTCTGCTCATTGTAGCCATTTTGGATGTGAACCAGTAGATGGAGGATCTCTCTCTCTCTCTCTCTCTCTCTGGCTCTGCCTTTCAGATAAATAGATAAAACTTTTTTTAAAAAAAAGAGAAAATAAATCCAGTGTTAAGTGACATAAGTTTCATATTTTAATAAGTATATATTTTCAAGCAAAAACAATTAATGAGGAAAATTGCATTGTTTTGTAGTTTTGCAAAACTATATTTCTATTAATGAAATCTAGCTGCATTGTCATACATACTGCATTGAGAATATTGTGATACAAAGAAAATGTAATAGACATACATTTGGAAAAGTGAAAAGTATTGTAATAGACTTGTCAGAGTTGTGGATATTTTTCTTTAATATAATTTTAGCATATCAGCAAGAGAAGTTTTTGAAAATTAGTGACAGTAAAGATCTGAAGACACATCAATGAGATTTTTGTACTCTGCTATACTAACACATTTGGTCTTTCTTGCAGCTTGAATGACTCTTCAACAGCCATGATTTTGTAACACCATGCATTGGTCATTTGGAAAACATTGGTGCCCTGAGTTGTACCAGTTCTCTAGATTATGATACCTTTCACTAGTCAGTATTCCAAAGCCTATTGCTAACATCTCCACTGATCTGATGGCAAAAGTCTATAAGTACTGTATAGCTATCAGGATCACAGTGGTAAAGCCAAGTTTTCCAAAATTCAAATTTTAGCTTGAGAGCTCAAATTTAATCACTGGAAACAAATTACTGTCAGTTGTTTACCTTGAAGAGGTAGGCTCACTTTGTTAATTTTTAAGAAAATGTCTACTAAATAAGCACCATAGTTTGTCTTTTATTCTTGCAAATCAAAATGGATTTTTGTGTAAAAGAAAAGATCAGCCAGTCAGCTCACAGCTCAATCATACAAGTGGCTTTCTTTGAGTCAAACATAATGCTACATTTTATAACAAATGCTTTATATATAATTCCCATTTTTGTTACACAGAATATTAAAAAGACATTTACTGAAGGTTTGAGCTTTAACAAAATTAATAATTGTTTTTCTACTTCATCAAAGGCATTTGTAAGTGAAGCTGGCTTTTTTAAAATTGCAAGTGTGTAGCAGTAAAGAATGTGAAGACTACTATACAGTGGCACTGGCTTGACTTGTGCTCAGGTGCTAGCAGTTTTGCCCACCATGGTTTCTGCATCATCAATTCAGAGATCAACTCAGAAGAAAAAAAAATAACACATTTTTAAACCCTAACCATTCTTCCAAAGGGTATTGGCATGTCCATGAGTCCATGAATCACATTTCAAGAGTCATTTTTCTACTCATTTTCATGACACTCCCTCTAAATTGGGTGAGTAGGCACCAGGAGGCCCCTTAGGGAAGAAAGTTATGCTGAAGACAGGTTGGAGTGAACCACAATGAGGCACAGCAAATAGCTCTTTGAGCTCCTCTTAGACATGAGAGGCACATTTAAAAACAAATGCCATATTTGAAAGGAAGATCGCAGGTATTAGAGAAGATGCACGAACTTTGTGCAAGAAGGATGGCAGGCAACAGGGAAGTGAGCTTTATTTTATTTTATTTTATTTTGACAGGCAGAGTGGACAGTGAGAGAGAGAGACAGAGAGAAAGGTCTTCCTTTTGCTGTTGGTTCACCCTCCAATGGCCGCCATGGCCGGCGCGCTGCAGCCGGCGCACCGCTGGCAGGAGCCAGGAGCCAGGTGCTTTTCCTGGTCTCCCATGGGGTGCAGGGCCCAAGCACCTGGGCCATCCTCCACTGCACTCCCTGGCCACAGCAGAGGGCTGGCCTGGAAGAGGGGCAACCGGGACAGAATCCGGCGCCCCGACCGGGACTAGAACCCGGTGTGCCGGCGCCGCAAGGCGGGGGATTAGCCTAGTGAGCCGCGGTGCCGGCCCGGAAGTGAGCTTTATATGCATGAGAATAGCAACTGCCATGGAATAAGACCTTTCTGTTGCACCCACTGTGGCCTAGCACAGTATGTGGCTGATAGCAGGAGCTCAACTGGATGGATGGAGGGAAGGATGTTGAGAATGATAGGGGTGGCAAATATTTTTTCTGCTAAGATCCATTTGGATATTTATTTATTTATTAAAGATTTTATTTATTTATTTATTTGAAAGTCAGAGTTACACAGAGAGAAGGAGAGGCAGAGAGAGAGAGACAGACAGACAGACAGACAGGTCTTCTATCCACTAGTTCACTCCCCAGTTGACTGCAATTGCTGGACCTGCGCCGATCTGAAGCCAGGAGCCAGGAGCTTCTTCCAGGCCTCCCATGGGGGTGTAGGAGCCCAAGGATTTAGGCCATCTTCTACTTCTTTCCCAGGCCATAGCAGAGAGCTGGATCAGAAGTGGAGCAGCCGGGTCTCGAACTGGTGCCCATATGGGATGCCAGCACTGCAGGTGGTGGCTTTACCCACTACGCCACCGTGCCAGCCCACCATTTGGATATTTATAACACCACTCACGGACTACACAAAATTTTCAACTGAGAAGTTAGCCTGCCATAGTTCTATTAATTTCAAGTCCCTCCTGCAGTTGCCTTCGAAGGGCCAGACCACATGATTTTCATGGACCTTTTACAATCTACAAGAAATTTGTTCCACATCCCAGAAAAAGTGCATGTTCTTACATCAGGTCACCCCTGTTTATAAACATTCTCCTCACTTGCTTGGGGTCTGGTTTCCATAGCACAAAATGATCTTCTTTATGTATAGTCTCACCTGCCTCATCCTGGACTACCTATGCCAGGCCTCCCTGCTATGTGAATGCTGCCCTTACCTTGTTCAGGCCCTGACGCTGCTGTCACGGAAGAATTGACCTTAAATGAAAACACAAAATTAATTTATTCTCCTCATTCTATAGTGTAGAATAATGCTAGGAAGGGGCTCCTGAGATGGTTAGAGCTGCCTCTAGGCTATACAGGCAAATATTTTTATGGGAGTCTGCCTATAGAAACAATTTAATCTAGCCCAGTTTTGTGACACACTGAGTTAATCGCCACTTGTGATGTCATCATCGTATATCAGACTGCTGATTCATTCGAGTCCTCGCTGCTTCACTTCTGATCTAGCGTCCTGCTAATGTTCCCAGGAAGGCAGAGGATGATGGTTAAAGTACTTGGGCCCCTATCACCCATGCTGGAGGCCAGGATACAGTTCCTGCCTCCTGGCTTTGGTCTGGCCCAGACCTGGCTGTTATTTGGGGAGTGACCTAGCAATGGACCTCTAGCACTGGCTCTCTCTCTCTCTCTCTCTCATCTCTTCTTTTCTCTCTGTTGTTCTGCCTTTGAAAGAAATCTTTTTAAAAAAGTTTGAACAATATAATGATAACATGTATTACCAAATTCATGGGTCTGTATGAGGTAAAGTGGTTTGCCAATGAAGATCTGATACAGCAGGGAGAAGAAGAGGTATTTAGGTGTTTGATTTTTATGCTGTTACTGCACACAAAGTTTCCTCATAGGGTTTGGATTCCATATTTTCATGACCAGGACAAGAAACCATGTCTTTGGAGAAATCAAGATATTTGAATACGGAGGGAGCTTACTGCTGTAGCCTAGGGGAAGATAGTTTAAAAAATGTGGAGAGAGTGCAATCTCAGGGAAGAGTTAGGGAGAAAACAGGAAAGGAAACTCCATGCAAATTAGAGGGACACTGTGGATATTCACGGAGGGTGTGGATGCACACAACACAGGACCCCAGCAGCCGAGAGCCTTAGCACCAGCTTTGGAGAATAAGAAGAAACCAGACTGCAGCATTCCAAACCAGTGGAGATAAATCTTCAGGAAGAGACTGGCATGAGTCCAGCTTGGAGCCCTGCGGGGGATGGTAGACCTGACAACCTAGTGGGGAAAAAAGGGCACAGGTTTCTCTCTCCCTGACCAACCAGCACGAGCATCCTGTAACTAGCCAAGAGGGAGTGTACGCCATTTTGGACATACTGCACAGCTGTGCTGGCTCGTGTCTGCATGCCCAGCACCCAGCAGAGAGGAGACAGCTGAGTCTGGCTGGGAGCATGTTTAGGAGTTTTGTGCTTGTGACTCAGGGATCCCTGTTTGCTGAAACTGTGAAAACACTGTGGCTGCACATGAGGGCGCAGGGTGTGGCTGGGTCGTTGGACAATTGCTGTGGGTGGCTCCACACACTCAGGGCTCCCTGAATCCCTGGTGAGGGTCATTGCTACAGGATCCATGCTCACACCGAGGACTGCAAGGATCCTTTACATGGATTTGTGACAGCAGGGACGAATATTGTACCCACTAGGGCTAGTGAACAGGCATTGGTTTCCTTTGAAGAGAGGAGGTGAGTGTGAGACTACACCAACAGAGCAGATTAAGCTACCCCTCTGATAAAAAAAAAAGAGAGAGAGAGAGAGAGAGAGAGATTTACCACTCCCAATTTGGGTATCACCTTGGACACTCCCATCACCTGGAGCACTGAACAGAGCTCCCTGGCCTCACCCAGCACACGCCTCAAGGTAGTCACTGAAAGAGCAGACACTCCACTAAGCCACAGAGGTATAGTCCAAAGATAAAAGCCATCATAGGGGAAAAGAAACTAACAAGAATCTCCAGAGTCCAGAAATAAATGCAGCAATTCAAGAAACAGAATGAAGAGATTGAAGAAATGCCAGAAATGGAATTCAAAAAATTTATCATAGCATCACTTAGAAGTAATCAGAAGCAAATACATGAATTGGAAAAATCCATACATGACATAAATGAAAATTTCTCCAATGAAATTGAGATTTTAAAGAGGACTCAAAATGAAATATTGGAAATGAATAATTAAATAGATCAAATAAAAGTGTAGTAAAACACCTTAACGACAGACTCAGTGAGGCAGAAGAAAGGATAATCCAAATTAAAAGACAAATCTCGGCCAGCGCCGCGGCTCAATAGACTAATCCTCTGCCTGCGGTGCCAGCACAGTTCTAGTCCTGGTCGGGGCGCTGGATTCTGTCCCAGTCACTCCTCTTCCTGTCCAGCTCTCTGCTGTGGCCCAGGAGTGCAGTGGAGGATGGCCCAAGTCCTTGGGCCCTGAACCTGCATGGGAGACCGGAAGAAGCACCTGGCTCCTGGCTTCAGATCAGCGCGGTGCGCTGGCTGCAGCATGCCGGCTGTGGCGGCCATTGAGGGGTGAACCAATGGAAAAGGAAGACCTTTCTCTCTGTCTCTCTCTCTCACTGTCCACTCTGCCTGTCAAAAAAAAAAAAAGAAGAAGAAGAAGAAGACAAAGCTCTGGAAATTTTATTGTCAGAACAAAAAAAGAAGAAGAAATTAGAAAAATAAAAAACAGTGTTGGAGATTTATGTGATGCTATCAAATGATTCAACATACAGGTCTGAGAATTTCCTGAAGGCATGGGAAGAGAGAATGGATTAGAAGGCATTTTAGTGAAATAATTACAGAAAACATCTCTAATTTGGAGAAACAAAGGGACGTCTGAGTACAGGAAGCACATAGAAATCCTAATAGACATGACCAAAAATGATCCTCACCAGGACATTCTAAAATGTGTATTAGAGAAACTCCAGATTACTTTCAGATGATTTCCCATTAGACCCACAGTTGGCTTCTCATCAGAAACCTTACTGACTGGAAGAGAATGATAAGATATATTCCAGGTCTTAAGGGAATGTCAACCAGAACACTGTACCATGCAATGCTTTCATCTATGAATGATGGTGAAATAAAAACATTCCATAACAAACAGAAATTGAATTTGTCACCACTCATCCAGCCTTACAAAAGGTATTTAAAATATGCTACACACAGAAACATGGTCATCACTATGAAAGAAGGTGAAGGAAGAAAATCTCCAAGTAAAAGTGCAAAGGAAATCCAAAGTAAAAGATAGGAATATTTATGGAAAAATGGCAAGTCCATGTCGCTAATTATCAATAGTTACCTTAAATGTAAGTGGCCTAAACTCTCCAGTTAAAAGATAGAGACCAGCTGAATGGATTAAAAAACAAAATCCATCTATATTTTGCCAAAAGAAACACATCTCCCCAACAAAGATGGATACAGACTGAAAGTGAAAGGATGTAAAAAGAAATTCCATGCTAACAGAAACCAAAATAGAACTGGTGTAGCCATCCTAATATGAGATAAAATAGACTTTAACATGAAAACTGTTAAAAGAGACAAGAAGGGTGCTATGCAATTATTAAGGGATCAATTCAACAGGAAGTTGTGACTAAAATAAATGTATACACACCTAATTATGGAGCACCTGGTTATTAAAAAGAACTGTTAATGGATCTAAAGGGAGACATAGACCCCATACAATAGTAATGGGGGACTTCAATATTCCACTTTCAACAACAGACAACTCAATTAGAGAAAAAAAAAACAACAAAAAAAACAACAACAGTTAATCGACACTATAGACCAAATGGACCTAATGGATATCTATAGAACTTTTCATCCTACATTTGCAGAATACACATTATTCTCACCAGTGCATGGAACTTTCTCTAGGATTGACCACATACTAGGCCATAAAGCAAGTCTCAGCAAATTCAAAAAAAATTAAAATTATACCATACATCTTCTCTGACTACAATGGAATGAAGCTGGGAATCAACAATTTAGGAATCTCTAGAACGTATTCAAACACATGGAGACTGAACAATATGCTCTGGAATGAACAGTGGGTCAAAAGAAATCAAAAAACTGTTGAGGAACAGTTTTTTTCATACTCTTTGTTGAACTCTTTACTTAGTATAGAGTTAATCTTTTGCGTATAAAATTAATTGAAAGCAGGTTTTAGTAAAAAAAAAATTGGAATAGGAGAGGGAGGAAGAAGAAGGATGGGAGAGTGGGTGGGAGGGGGGATATGGTAGAAAGAATCACTATGTTCCTAAAGTTGTATTTATGAAATATGCATGAAGTTTGCATGCATTAAATACAAAGTTTCTGAGGAAAAATGAAATCATGTCTTCAGGTTTCTTCCTATTCAGTACACCATGGTTAAATAGACATCTACTAAGTATGGCTGATTTGATATCACCCATGAGAAGAAAAGGAAGGGTTGCTGTTGCTACTCACAGGGCCATGATTCTTCAGCACCAACTTGTATTGGTATATAGATCTGCTTGCTTCTGCAGATCCCTGATGCCATTAACTTCATGCTGGTTATATCATCAGTCATGATGATGCTACTACCCATCAGGCTGCCTGTGGACACTGATTTCCAATGGACTCTCTCAAATGTTGTCACTGCACTTTGTTGATGATGGTCACAAATGTGTACTTTCCCCAGAGTATCCAGAAAAATGTGAATAATTCATTTTGCTGTTAGGTGCAATATAATGTTTGGAGCTTTATAGCATAAATGTAGAATTATACACATTTGAACAATGTTCTTTCTTGAACTCCTTGCATTCTTAGAATGGGGTATCTTTACATTTTGATGGCACTCCTGCACTCCACATACTGTCACCCAAAGGAGCATGAGCAATGTGCATATCAGTGGAGCATGAAGAGTGGTCTCTGTCATGTACAGAATGACTACCTCATAATTTTCTGATGCAAAGCAAAAGAGGATATTTATCAAAAAGGCCCATGGTAGAATGGAGGCAACAATGTCAGAAGCCCTCAGTGGGAGGTGCTTCTCAAGGACAAGCTCCTCAATCTGTTCCAGACATATGCCTTAAGCTCCAAAATATGGTGACAGAGGCTAACACAACACTGCATGATCTGGTATCTGAAGCCACAAAGATTTATTATAATTGAGACCTGGTGATAGATAAGAAAAGAGAGAGGAGACATTATGAAATGATAGCAGTTTTGCCAGGCACCTCTGTGATAGGCTAAATAGTGGAAGCAGAAAAGCCAATCTGTTTTGATTGTCAGAAAACAGGGTACTTCAAAAGGTAATGTCCCAAGAGGATACAACTCACATATAGACCCTGTACCATATGTAAAGGGGACCACTGAGAAAAATAATTTGTCCCAGGCCCCTAGAAGACTGGTCCCTGGGACATACTCTACAGTACAACTCAAGGAGATCTAGGTGACACTTACAGTATGGAGTCTACTGGTAAACTTCCTGGTAAGTACAGGAGCCCATTTCTCTACCATTCCCTTTCTCCCTGGACCGAGGTCTCATAATAAGGTGGCCATGGAGTTTCTGGACAGCCCATAGAAAGATATTTCTCTCAACGTGTCACTTGTTCTTAGAGACCTCAACTTCACTCACTCTTTTACATTAATCTTAGAAACACCCGCTCCCCTATCAGGCCACGAAATCCATTCCCAGATCGATGTACAGCTCCCATTACCACCAGGAGTCGCAGGCTGTTTTTCCCTCCTTGAGCTAATGGTAGACTCTCAGGTATGGATGGATGAGACAACTGTGGGATGGACAAAGACAGCAACTCCCATAAAAGTCTGACTTCATGGTCCTGCCCATTTTCCCCATCAAAAGCAATGTCCTCTCTATCCAGACATAAAAAAGAGGGTTGGAACCTAACATTAAGGGCCTCCTCAAAAAAGCAATTACTTAAAGAATGTGTCAACCCCTACAATTTACCCATTATTGGCATCTAAAAGGGGTCAGATAAATGGAGAATTGTTCAAGACCTGAGGCTTATTAATGAGACAGTGGTTCTGCTCCATCCAGTAGTTCCCAATCCTTATAACCTCCTGACCCAGACACCCCAAACTGACAATTTCTTTTCCATGCAGTCCTTAAGGACACTTTTTTCTGCATATCTCTAGACCCAGAAAGCCAGTCCCTTTTTGAGTTTCAAAATCCATTGACTGGAGTTGGACAGCTAACCTAGACAGTACTGCCATACAAAGCTTTACAGACAGTTCCTTCCTATTTAGAAAGGTCCTTTATGAGGACCTAAAAGACCAATATCCTGAGGAAAGGTGGAGAGATGATTTAAAATGAAGATGGTTTGCTAGTCTATTTCCCATCTGAGATTCCAATTGTGGGCATTTGACTATCACTCTTAACTTCTAAGCAGAGTGTGGCTTCTGGATATTCAGGCAAAAGCACAACCGATCTATCAGGAAATAAACTATCTGGGCTCATCCTCAACTCTGGGGAGCAGAGGCTAGCCCACAGAGAGAATACAATAAATGGAGTAGATTCCTGTTCCTAAAACCTTAATACAGGTCCAACTAACAGGTTATAGATCTCTAGGTAAAGGGAAATAGCTAAGCTCCTGTAGCAGGCTATGTATCAGACTCTCAAGAACAAGTCAAGGCAGGACCCCCTACTTTGGGAAAGAACAAAACACAGCTTTTGCCCAGTTAACAGCAGATGTAATTGGGGGGCCCATGCATTAAAATTGCTAAATCCAGTCCTTCAAAACAGGCAGGCAGTTAGATATGCCAACTGCTGCCCAAAGGTTCATCTTTATCATGGTCTAAAAATATTTTTTTTGGAGGGAGGTCAATTAAACTGGATAGGTACAAAACCATAAAGATCTGTTCTTGGCTAAGACCAAGCAACTCTAGGACCAGGCTGAAAAAGTCTGCAATTTTGGACCTGACATCTAGTCATGGAAATCCTGGCTATTGTCTCTCCTTGTACCAACAGCTCCTTATATACTGTTGCTACTTTTCTTTGGACCACATGTTTTTAATGCTGTCAAACATTTTGCCTCCAACAGAGTATAAGCTATCTGCTCCAGATGCTCATGAAACAGATCTTCTAGCTTATCCCTTTGGATGATATGACCTCTGGACCATGCAAAACAATCTTTTCCCAGGCTACCTGTGAACATAATAAGACAGATAGCAAGAGAAGAATACCCATAACCAGTTCTATGCCCATATGTGAGCTCTGAAGAAAACACAGAAGATGGACCTTCATCCATGTTGACCTCCTAAGATTATGGATTACTTCTCTTGAAGGGGGAACATTAACGTAGCTAAGTAGATATGAGCCTATGTGTGTGTGACGGGCTGAAGAAAAAAATGGGAATTTCTGTATGATGGAACAAGGAAGCAAGACTTGGAAACAAACCAGCATTTATTTATCAAAATTTTGCCATTGTTCAATAACCTGGTGGAGGAGTCTCATCCCTTTCCCTAGAGTCAGGAGAAGTTCATCTTCTCTAAACCAAGGGGACTACTATGAGTTCTGGGAGGTATTCCACACCTAGAAAGAATTCCACCATTCCATATAAGGTGTATGGGAGAATAAAGGAGGCCCACACAAAACATCCATAAAATCTTCAGTCTGACTGCAAACTTGCCTCTCAGTTTTTTACTGAGATGCTCGCCTTGTCTGTCAGGTATACTTTTTATTATTTATCTTCATTAAACTTTGCTAGTATGCTTACCACTATAAAACAAGCAAGCAAAAAACAAAAACAAAAACAAAAAAAGCAAAAAAAAAGCAGCCCTCAAAGCAAAGATGTTTCTCTATGGTTACTTGACAAGTGGCACAGAACTCATAGACGGAGTGGTGACCTGGGTACTAGTGCCAGGCGGACATACCAGATAAAGCACTCTTGCCGCTACCACTGGAGGTATACCTCCAGCACTGGAGGTTTTCTGCAGTCATCCCACAGATGGACATAATCCAAACATGCAGGTTAAACTTCAGTGCTGGTGGCAGTGCAATCTCACACAATGCTACTAAAGAAAGACCACACAATACACCAGAGCAAATTGTAGGTATGAGTATGGGAGCTCATCATGACATCTGGTTAACCTCACAATCAGGAGTGAGGGTACCATTGAGAAATAACAACAAAGTACCCAGAGAGGGGACAGGGCCCCATGAGTGTCCTTGTCTATACTCAGGGCATTGAGTTCTGATGGTACCACCAACATGGTTAATCCCCAGCACTAGAAAAATACTTAGTGAGGTTTGAGGAAGGCATTTATTGTGTTTAGAACCTACAAAATGCCCAGTCTAGGTTTTGAACCCCAAGCCTGAATGGCAATACTGGCCCTGGCAAGCTACAGGAATCAGATAAGTTCTTTTTTTAATTTATTTTAATTTATTTTTATTTTTTTGACAGCCAGAGTGGACAGTGAGAGAGAGAGACAGAGAGAAAGGTCTTCCTTTGCCGTTGGTTCACCCTCCAATGGCCGCCGCGGCTGGCGCACTGCGGCCGGCGCACTGTGCTGATCCGATGGCAGGAGCCAGGTACTTATCCTGGTCTCCCATGCGGGTGCAGGGCCCAAGCTCTTGGGCCATCCTCCACTGCACTCCCGGGCCACAGCAGAGAGCTGGCCTGGAAGAGGGGCAACCGGGATAGAATCAGGCGCCCCGACCGGGACTAGAACCCGGTGTGCCGGCGCCGCAAGGCGGAGGATTAGCCCAGATAAGTTCTTATAAAACGTTAGAGGACATTTATTTCATGGTAGGGAGCTCTCAGAAGAACAGAGACTGTGACAGAGGACACACATGTTTGACTCTGAGGTTGATAATGCAGCCACAGACTATATTTCCAAGCTCTGCCTGCATGTAGGTGGAGTATGAGACCAATGTTCACCAAAGGAGAACTAGTAGAAGTAATTTGTGTACACTCCAGGCTACAGCAGCTGAAAAGCAGATACAACTTTTCTACGTTGTATTTCCACTCCTGTCAGCTGCTGGCAAAGTTCCCTGAGGTCCTAAGTTGTGACATACCCACAAGATTGAAGGAACTTGGGAACTTGCATTACCATGAGGAGGAAAAGATACCAAAATATTCCATAACAATTGCCCTCTGAGTAAGAAACAAACTTTGATTCTGTTAAACTAACATTTGTGAGGTCCACTTTCAGGGAACAATTTTTCCCAGAATGCACAGCCCGAGTTTACACAGGGTTTACATTAAAAAGTGAGCATGAGACAGTGTTCAAGCTCTCCAATTGTGTCTGCAAGCATTCAGTTGTCAGCAACCTCCTTAAGGCTGACACAGCTTTTTTTTTTTTTTTTTGATTTCTATTTTACTTTTATTCCTTTTTTTTAACTTTTATTTAATGAATATAAATTTCCAAAGTACGACTTATGGATTACAATGGCTTCCCCCCCATACCGTCCCTCCCACCCACAACCCTCCCCCTTCCCACTCCCTCTCCCCTTCCATTCACATCAAGATTCATTTTCGATTATCTTAATATACAGAAGATCAGCTTAGTATACATTAAGTATGGATTTCAACAGTTTGCTCCCACACAGAAACATAAAGTGAAAAATAATAGATGATTTTTTTAAATGATGATGAAATCAGATCAGACCTATTGTCATGTTTAATCCCAGTGAGAGTCAAGTTGGGAATTGATAATTTCTTTTTTTTTTTTACAGAGGATCAGTTTAGTATGCATTAAGTAAAGATTTCAACAGTTTGCACCCCCATAGAAACACAAAGTGAAATATATTGTTTGAGTACTCGTTATAGCATTAAATCTCAATGTACAGCACATTAAGGATAGAGATCCTACATGAGGAGTAAGTGCACAGTGACTCCTGTTGTTGACTTTACCAATTGACACTCCTTTCTATGGCATCAGTAATCTCCCTATGCTCCAGTCATGAGTTTCCAAGGCTATGGAAGCCCTCTGAGTTCTCCGACTCTTATCTTGTTTAGACAAGGTCACAGTCAAAGTGGAGGTTCTCTCCTCCCTTCAGAGAAAGGTACCTCCTTCTTTGAAGACCTGTTCTTTCCACTGGGATCTCACTCGCAGAGATCTTTTGCCAGAGTGTCTTGGCTTTCCATGCCTGAAATACTCTCATGAGCTTTTCAGCCAGCTCCGAATGCCTTTAGGGCTGATTCTGAGGCCAGAGTGCTATTTAGGACATCTGCCATTCTATGAGTCTGCTGAGTATCTCACTTCCCATGTTGGATGACTCTCCCCTTTATTTACTCCATCGGTTAGCGTTAGCAGGTACTAGACTTGTCTATGTGCTCCCTTTGACTCCCAGTCCCTCCACCATGACCAACTGTGAACTGAAATTGATCACCTGGAACAGTGAGATGGCATTGGTACATGCCACCTCGATGGGATTGAATTGGAATCCCCTGGTATGCTTCCAACTCCACCACTTGGGGCAAGTCAGCCTGAGCATGTCCCAAATTATACATCTCTTCCCTCTCCCATTCCCACTCCCATGTTCAACAGGGATCACATTTCAGTTAATTTTCAACACTTGAGAATAACTGTGCATCAATTACAGAACTAAACCAGTCATATTAAGTAGAACAGATAAAAAAAACTACTAAGAGGGATAATGTATTAAGTTGTTCATTAACAGTCAGGGCTATGCTGATCAAGCCACCGTTTCCCATAGTGTCCACCTCACTCCAACAGGTTTCCCTCTTGGTGTTCAGTCAGTCGTCACCGATCAGGGAGAACATATGGTACTTGTCCCTTTGGGACTGGCTTATTTCACTCAGCATGATGTGTTCCAGATTCCTCCATTTTGTTGCAAATGACTGGATTTCGTTGTTTCTTACAGCGGTATAGTATTCTAAAGAGTACATATCCCATAATTTCTTTATCCAGTCTATCGTTGATGGGCATTTAGGTTGGTTCCAGGTCTTAGCTATTGTGAATTGAGCTGCAATAAACATTAGGGTGCAGACCGCTTTTTTGTTTGCCAATTTAAATTCCTTTGGGTAAATTCCAAGGAGTGGGATGGCTGGGTCGAACGGTAGGGTTATCTTCAGGTTTCTGAGGAATCTCCAGACTGACTTCCATAGTGGCTTGACCAGTTTGCATTCCCACCAAGAGTGGGTTAGTGTCCCTTTTTCCCCACATCCTCGCCAGCATCTGTTGTTGGTAGATTTCTGCATGTGAGCCATTCTAACCGGGGTGAGGTGAAACCTCATTGTGGTTTTGATTTGCATTTCCCTGATTGCTAATGACCTTGAACATTTTTTCATGTGCCTGTTGGCCATTTGGATTTCCTCTTTTGAAAAATGTCTATTGAGGTCCTTGGCCCATCTCTTAATTGGGTTGTTGGTTTTGTTTTTGTGGAGTTTCTTGATCTCTTTGTAGATTCTGGTTATTAACCCTTTATCTGTTGCATAGTTTGCAAATATTTTTTCCCATTCTGTCGGTTGTCTCTTCACTCTCCTGACTGTTTCTTTTGCAGTACAGAAACTTCTCAATTTGATGCAATCCCAATAGTTGATTTTGGCTTTGACTGCCTGTGCCTCCCGGGTCTTTTCCAGAAATTCTTTGCCTGTGCCAATATCTTGAAGGGTTTCTCCAATGTTCTCTAGTAACTTGATGGTGTCAGGTCGTAGATTTAGGTCTTTAATCCATGTTGAGTGGATTTTTGTGTAAGGTGTAAGGTAGGGGTCTTGCTTCATGATTCTGCACGTGGAAATCCAATTTTCCCAGCACCATTTATTGAATAGACTGTCCTTGCTCCAGGAATTAGTTTTAGATCCTTGATCAAATATAAGTTGGCTGTAGATGTTTGGGTTGATTTCTGGTGTTTCAATTCTGTTCCATTGGTCTATCCATCTGTTTCTGTACCAGTACCATGCTGTTTTGATTACCACTGCCCTGTAGTATGTCCTGAAATCTGGTATTGTGATGCCTCCGGCTTTGTTTTTGTTGTACAAGATTGCTTTAGCTATTCGAGGTCTCTTGTGCCTCCATATAAATTTCAGCACCATTTTTTCCAGATCTGAGAAGGTCTTCGGTATCTTGATTGGTATTGCATTGAATCTGTAAATTGCTTTTGGGAGAATGGACATTTTGATGATATTGATTCTTCCAATCCATGAGCATGGAAGATTTTTCCATTTCTTGGTATCCTCTTCTATTTCTTTCTTTAAGGTTTTGTAATTTTCATCATAGAGATCTTTAACGTCCTTGGTTAAGTTTATTCCAAGGTATTCGATTGTTTTTGTAGCTATTGTGAATGGGATTGATCTTAGAAGTTCTTCCTCAGCCATGGCATTGTCTGTGTATACAGAGGCTGTTGATTTTTGTGCATTGATTTTATACCCTGCTACTTTGCCAAACTCTTCTATGAGTTCCAATAGTCTCTTAGTAGAGTTCTTTGGGTCGCCTAAATACAGAATCATGTCATCTGCAAAGAGGGATAGTTTGAGTTCTTCCTTCCCAATTTGTATCCCTTTCATTTCTATTTCTTGCCTAATAGCTCTGGCTAGAACCTCCAGAACTATATTGAATAGCAGTGGTGAGAGTGGGCATCCCTGTCTGGTACTAGATCTCAGTGGAAATGCTTCCAACTTTTCCCCATTCAATAGGATGTTGGCTGTGGGTTTTTCATAGATTGCTTTGATTGTATTGAGGAATGTTCCTTCCATACCCAGTTTGCTTAGAGTTTTCATCATGAACGGGTGTTGTATTTTATCAAATGCTTTCTCGGCATCTATTGAGATAATCATATGGTTTTTCTTCTGCAGTCTGTTAATGTGGTGTATCACATTGATTGTCTTGCGCACATTAAACCATCCCTGCATACCAGGGATAAATCCCACTTGGTCTGGGTGGATGATCTTTCTGATGTGTTGTTGCATTCTATTGGCGAGAATTTTATTGAGGATTTTTGCATCTATGTTCATCAGGGATATTGGTCTGTAATTCTCTTTCAGTGCTGCATCTTTCTCTGGCTTAGGAATTAAGGTGATGCTGGCTTCATAGAAAGAATTTGGGAGGACCCCCTCTTCTTCGATTGTTCTGAATAGTTTGAGAAGAATTGGAGTTAGTTCTTCTTTAAATGTCTGGTAGAATTCAGCAGTGAATCCATCTGGTCCTGGGCTTTTCTTTGTTGGGAGGGCCTTTATTACTG
Organism: Oryctolagus cuniculus; assembly: GCF_964237555.1. NCBI lineage: Eukaryota > Metazoa > Chordata > Mammalia > Lagomorpha > Leporidae > Oryctolagus > Oryctolagus cuniculus. The sequence goes on from NC_091453.1 coordinate 127,742,197, forward strand.
TTTCAATGTCTGTCTCAGTTATGGGTCTGTTTAGGTTTTTGATGTCTTCCTGGTTCAATTTAGGCAGGTTGCATGTGTCCAGGAATCTATCCACTTCTGATAGGTTTCCCTGTTTGCTGGCATACAAGTCCTTGTAGTAATTTCTGATGACTCTTTTTATTTCTGTGGTGTCTGTTGTTACATTTCCTTTTTCATCTCTGATTTTATTGATTTGGGTCTTTTCTCTTCTTTTTTTAGTTATTGGGCCAATGGGGTGTCAATTTTGTTTATTTTTTCAAAAAACCTGCTCTTCGTTTGGCTGATTTTTTGTAATGTTTTTCTTGATTCAATCCTGTTGATTTCTTCTCTGATTTTAATTATTTCTCTTCTCCTACTAGATTTGGGTCTGGTTTGCTGTAGATTTTCTAGATCCTTGAGGTGAATAGAAAGCTCATCTATTTGGTGCCTTTCCAATTTCTTGATGTAGGCACCTATTGATATAAACTTTCCTCTTCACACTGCTTTTGCTGCGTCCCATAAGGTTTGGTATGTTGTGCTGTTATACTCATTTACTTCCAGAAAATTTTTGATTTCTCTTTTGATTTCTTCTATGACCCATTGTTCATTCAGGAGCATGTTGTTCAATCTCCATGTGTTTGCGTATGCTCTAGGGATTCCTGAGTTGCTAATTTCCAACTTCATTCCTTTATGGTCTGAGAAGCTGCATGGTATGATTCTAATTCTTTTGAATTTGCTGAGACTTGCTTTATGGCCTAGTATGTGATCAATCCTAGAGAAGGTTCCATGTACTGCTGAGAAGAATGTAAAATCTTTAGCTGTAGGATTGAAAGTTCTGTATATATCTGTTAGATCCATTTGGGCTATAGTGTCATTTAAATCTACTGTATCCTTGTTGATCTTCTGACCGGATGATCTGTCTATTTCTGAGAGTGGAGTATTGAAGTCCCCCAGTACTACTGTATTGGGGTCTAAGTCTCCCTTTAAGTCTGTTAATAAATCTTTTAGATAAACTGGTGCCCTGTAGTTAGGTGCATATACATTGATAATTGTTATATCTTCCTGTTGAATTGATCCCTTAATCATGATATAGTGTCCCTCTTTGTCTCTCTTAACAGTTTTTGTGGTAAAGTTTATGTTGTCCGATATTAAGATGGCTACGCCTGCTCTTTTTTCATTTCTGTTGGCATGGTATATCTTTTTCCAGCCTTTCACTTTCAGTCTGTATGGATCTTTGTTGGAAAGATGTGTTTCTTGTAAGCATCAAATAGATGGGTTTTGTTCCTTAACCCAATCAGCCAATCGGTGTCTTTTAACTGGACAGTTCAGGCCATTCACGTTCAAAGTGACTAATGATAAGTGGTAACTTTGCCCTGCCATTTGCCAAAGATAAGTTCTAATATATGCTTTGAATTCCCTGTGATCTTTTGCTGTGAGGTTTCCTTCCTTGGTTTCCTTCCTTTACCTTCTTTCATATTGATGACCGTGTTTCTGTGTTTCTGTGTGTAACACATCTTTAAGCATCTTTTGCAGGGCTGGACGAGTGGCAACAAATTCTTTCAATTTCTGTTTGCAATGAAAAGTCTTTATTTCATCTTCATTCACAAATGATAGCTTTGCAGGATATAATATTCTGGGCTGGCAGTTTTTCTCTCTTATTACCTGGTCTATATCTTGCCATTCCCTCCTAGCTTTTAGAGTTTCTGATGCGAAGTCAGCTGTGAGTCTGATTGGAGATCCTCTGAGAGTAATCTGACGTTTCTCTCTTGCACATTTTAGGATCTTTTCTTTATGTTTCACTGTGGAGAGTTTAATTACAACGTGTCGTGGTGAGGATCTCTTTTGGTCGTGTTTATTAGGGGTTCTGTGAGCTTCCTGTACTAGGATTTCTCTGTCCTTCTCCAAACCTGGGAAGTTTTCTGCTAATATCTCACTAAAAAGGCCTTCTAATCCTTTCTCCCTCTCCATGCCTTCAGGAACTCCTAGAACCCGAAAGTTGGGTTTTTTAATAGTATCCTGAAGATTCCCGACAATATGTTTTAGATTTCTAATTTCCTCTTCTTTTCTTTGGTCTGACTGTATCCTTTCCTGTTCTCTGTCTTCTAAGTCTGATATTCTCTCTTCTGCTTCACCCATTCTGTTTGTAAGGCTCTCTATTGTGTTTTTCATTTGATCTATTGAATTCTTCACTTCAGTCACTATCACAGTTTCCTGTTGTACTAGTTGTTTCATTTCATTTTTATTCCTCCTTAATATTTCATTTTCACGAGAGAGATTTTCTATCTTGTCCATTAAGGATTTGTGTAGTTCCAGAATTTGTTTTTGAGAACTTCTTAATGTTCTTATCAATTTTTTGAGATCTGCTTCTTGCATTTCTTCTATGTCATCATCTTCATAATCTTGAATTGGGGTGTCTTTTTCATTTGAGGGCGTCATGGTGACTTCCTTGTTTTTATTACCTCGGTTTTTGCGTTTGTTATTTGGCATATTGGAGATATTTGGTTTCTTCACTGTGGTGCTTTTTCTTGTTATACTATGACTCTAGATTAAGTGGAGCTTTTGATTCAATGATACTGCAGCAGGTGAAGATTCAAATGCCTGGAGGTCACAGCACAGGAAAGAAGGATTAGCAAGAGGTGTGAGCCTGTCTTTCTAGCTGTGCTCCGTGAAAATGATTCTTCCCTCTGAGGCTCTGAGTGCTGAGTCTGAGCTCTCCACAAACCACTCCTCCACCAAAGTTCAGGAACCATCTTCGAAATAGGGAGTTTAAGACAATGGTGGTTAACTCTGAGACTAAAAAAGTATAAAGAGAGGTATTGGGGTTGATTTGTGTTCCCTGAATTTATTAGGCAGAGCTTTGATTGACTACATGATTTCCCAGCTCTTCAGAGTCTTCATTGTTCTATGAAATACGGTATATAGAGCACTAATAATGGATGATATTGATTTAATGGGAGATTTTCATGAGGAACAGATTTTTATGTGATGTAACAGTACTTATTTGAAACATATTGACATTTTTAGTGCTTGACAGTATCCATGCTGAGCAGTTTCCAGATTTACAGGATGAAGCCTTGTAATAGAACAAAAAAAAGACAATGACAATCATTAAAAATTCTAAATTAAATTGGGAATCTTCAAGAACTGTAAACTTATAGTCAGAAAGTAGCTGTCAAAGGACCCCAAATATTAACTCTGGGATTTTTAGACACAGCAATCAGGCCACAGAAAACAGCAGAAACTACAGTTCATTTTTAGCTGTTTTAATACAGGACCTCAACCCAATAGGAAATGCCGTGGCTTTATTCCAACCTTAGGAGTTCCCAGTAAGTCTTAACTCTTCTTCTGTTATTATCCATCTATCAGAGACCACAAGAAACACTGTGCAGCCAATAAATGGAGTTATATGAGAAAGACAGAGAGAGCCAGCATGAAAAACAGCATCATCATCAGTATAGATGGAAGTGCACTCATGTAGAATAATATGCAAAGCTGTTCAAGATATAGCAGATTACAAAAAAAAAAAAAAACAGATAATGCTGTTTTACAAGAAGTTACACAAGAAGTGTTACATAAGAAGTGATAATTCAAGAATACTCTTGCAATGAAAAAAAAAACTGGAGGCTTCTAATCAAGATAGCATTGACGAGTCATAATTTTAGCTGTGTCCTGCCAAATCACCCATTTTCTTTGTTTCTCCCCTTCTCATTCTGCCAACATACATCACCATTAGATGAAACAATTTTAGACAAATTTTAGAGAAAACATGTTAGAGAAATGTTAGAAAACAACACTAAAAAAAGAATATATATAGCCATGTTCATAAACAAAATAGTATCTCTGGACTTAAAATGACACAGAAAACGAAGCAACATACAAGGTGAAATGCCCAAGAGTTTCTGCAGGGCATTGGTTTTAAGAATAATCAAAAGCGTCTAGAAGTGTCTGAGGGTTAATGGGATGTGGAAAGACACTACACAGTAGGGGGAAAGGGATATGGCTTGTTGCTTGAAATGAAGGGCTAGGATAGGGCTCCCTCACTGTGAAAGGAAGTTGAAACCAGCTGTGTTTGGCTGCACTGAAGGTTACAGCTTACCAAAAGCCGTCCTGTACATCTAGCTACATGGCAGAAAGCATACAAAACTGCTCCTCTAGGTCTTGGGCCAAGCTGCTGAAGTTTCTATGGTTGGATTTTTGGTATTCACAGTATAATTGAGGGGAGGAAGATTTGATGCTGGACTTGGGAGTGTGAGATGTGGGATGAAGGTAAATGCAAAATCACTAGACAGGGACCTTCAAATAAGTATGTTTATAATTCTAGAAGAGATGAAGTAAGGAGTAACCCATACAATGAATAACAAATTATGAAAGAAAAATATGAATAAGTGAAGCAATTAGAAACTATAAATACCATAATACACACAAAGTTTGAAATAACAACCAATAAATGTGACAGACAAAAACGAATCAGCAAATAAGTAAATTGGAGGGTAATACTGAAGAATTCATCTAAATATCAGCTCAAAGATTAAAAGATGTTACAGTCCATTTAAAGAGATTAAGGTACATTTTAAACATATATGCAAAAAGTTAAGACAAACAGCTAATAAGCATAAAAATGGCTTTAGAGATGCTAACATACAAGTCTTAAGAGTTATAAAGAAGAAACAGTAGAAGTGTTTGAAAAGTTAGTGGCTGAGAATTTTCCAGATCTAACTAAGGATGCAAAAGCATGATTATCAATTTCATACAGATTATTGTCTTAAATATTACAGAAAAATCATAAAACCTATAGAAAATAAAACTCTAGATAACATAAGAGAATATCCTCATATTCTTGGGGTAGGCAAAGATGTCCTAAAGAGAAGGGAAAAAATCATTAACTATAAAGGGAAAGATTGAAACCTGGACTACATTACAATTGCAAAAAGCAAGAAACAAAGTAGAAAATATAATTGCAATAAATATGTGATAAAGAACTTGCATCCAGAATATTTAAAGAATCCTTGGAATCCAAAAAGAAAAAGACATTTTTAGAAGAATGAGAAAAAGACTTAAGTAGACATTTGTTGAGAGAAGTTACCCAGATGGTCAGCAGTCATATGAAAGGTGCCCAACCTCATTAATCATCAGGGAAATGCAAATTAAAACCATAGTAAGATAACACCACATACCTGCCAAGCTAGTTTAGAGAAAAGATTGACAAGAATATCATGTGTTGGTGGGGAGATACAACAACCAGAACTCTCAAACACTAGTGGAATGCATATAAATTAATACAACTATACTGTAAAAATGTCAATATCTATTAATGCTGAGTGCATGCATACCTCATGATCCACACTTACACTCATAGATGAAGTCAACAGAAAAATACATATAGTACACCAAAGACATGCACTACATTGCAGCACTATTTTTGAAAGCCCCCAAATGAAAAAAATCTCAAATGTCTATCAATGGTACAGATGAATCAGTTATGTTATAATGATGGAATAGAACATTATACAGCAATAAGGAAAACCGGTCTCCTTATACAAGTAATAATGTGAACATATTTCACAAATAGGATTGAAAAGAAGCATCCATTCCCAAATCAGCAGAAAACATACGATCCTGTGTGCATATATGAATTTTTTTTAAACTTTTATTTAATGAATATAAATTTCCAAAGTACGACTTATGGATTACAATGGCTTCCCCCCCATACCATCCTTCCCACCCACAACCCTCCCCTTTCCCACTCCCTCTCCCCTTCCATTCACATCAAGATTCATTTTCGATTATCTTAATATACAGAAGATCAGCTTAGTATACATCAAGTATGGATTTCAACATATATGAATTTTTTTAAGACAGATTACTGTAAGGCACTAACAGAATCATGATTACCCTTGAGAAGGTGGTACAGGAAGTGATGAGGCTATTGCAAGAGAAGGACTTCTGGATACTGCCAATGCATATTTTGATCTAGATGGTGCTTGCACTGATGAATTCACTTTGTGGAAATTCTTCAAACTACATCCCTTAGGATTTGTGCATTTTCATGTGTATAAAAACTTAAAATGGATAAAAACCATATAAAATCCCTAGAACACATTCCTAATTGAAAAAAAAGCAAAGGTAGAAAAAATGTGGTGTGTTCTCATTTATCTCAAAATGGAGAGGATGTGAATGCGCACATATGTATATACATAAATGTACACATGAGCACACACATATCTGAATCTTTGCTATACTCTTGCCCCCCCAAATGAATATGCTTAGACATCCAGAACATTTTGTTAAAATGACAGCTTACAAGATAATGGAGGACACAATTTGCAAGAATAGAGATAAAATCAATATCTTTCTGAGTATCTTTGGATTCTTTGGTAGACTTATGTTTCATGTAATTATAAAGCAAAAATAATGAAAATGAAAACAAAATACATTCTCCCAAAGCAGAAACAAAGTGAATCAACAGGATTGAATCAAGAAAAACATTCCAAAAAATCAGCCAAACGAGGAGCTAGTTTTTTGAAAAAATAAACAAAATTGACACCCCATTGGCCCAACTAACTAAAAAAAGAAAAGACCCAAATCAATAAAATCAGAGATGAAAAAGGAAATGTAACAACAGACACCACAGAAATAAAAAGAGTCATCAGAAATTACTACAAGGACTTGTATGCCAGCAAACAGGGAAACCTATCAGAAGTGGATAGATTCCTGGACACATGCAACCTGCCTAAATTGAACCAGGAAGACATCAAAAACCTAAACAGACCCATAACTGAGACAGACATTGAAACAGTAATAAAGGCCCTCCCAACAAAGAAAAGCCCAGGACCAGATGGATTCACTGCTGAATTCTACCAGACATTTAAAGAAGAACTGACTCCAATTCTTCTCAAACTATTCAGAACAATCGAAGAAGAGGGAATCCTCCCAAATTCTTTCTATGAAGCCAGCATCACCTTAATTCCTAAGCCGGAAAAAGATGCAGCACTGAAAGAGAATTACAGACCAATATCCCTGATGAACATAGATGCAAAAATCCTCAATAAAATTCTCGCCAATAGAATGCAACAACACATCAGAAAGATCATCCACCCAGACCAAGTGGGATTTATCCCTGGTATGCAGGGATGGTTTAATGTGCGCAAGACAATCAATGTGATACACCACATTAACAGACTGCAGAAGAAAAATCATATGATTATCTCAATAGATGCCGAGAAAGCATTTGATAAAATACAAGACCCGTTCATGATGAAAACTCTAAGCAAACTGGGTTTGGAAGGAACATTCCTCAATACAATCAAAGCAATCTATGAAAAACCCACAGCCAACATCCTATTGAATGGGGAAAAGTTGGAAGCATTTCCACTGAGATCTGGTACCAGACAGGGATGTCCACTCTCACCACTGCTATTCAATATAGTTCTGGAAGTTCTAGCCAGAGCTATTAGGCAAAAAAAGAAATGAAAGGGATACAAATTGGGAAGGAAGAACTCAAACTATCCCTCTTTGCAGATGACATGATTCTTTATTTAGGGGACCCAAAGAACTCTACTAAGAGACTATTGGAACTCATAGAAGATTTTGGCAAAGTAGCAGGGTATAAAATCAATGCACAAAAATCAACAGCCTTTGTATACACAGACAATGCCATGGCTGAGGAAGAACTTCTAAGATCAATCCCATTCACAATAGCTACAAAAACAATCAAATACCTTGGAATAAACTTAACCAAGGATGTTCAAGATCTCTACGATGAAAATTACAAAACCTTAAAGGAAGAAATAGAAGAGGATACCAAGAAATGGAAAAATCTTCCATGCTCATGGATTGGAAGAATCAATATCATCAAAATGTCCATTCTCCCAAAAGCAATTTATAAATTCAATGCAATGCCAATCAAACTACCAAAGACCTTCTTCTCAGATCTGGAAAAAATGGTGCTGAAATTTATATGGAGGCACAAGAGACCTCGAATAGCTAAAGCAATCTTGTACAACAAAAACAAAGCCGGAGGCATCACAATACCAGATTTCAGGACATACTACAGGGCAGTGGTAATCAAAACAGCATGGTACTGGTACAGAAACAGATGGATAGACCAATGGAACAGAATTGAAACACCAGAAATCAACCCAAACATCTACAGCCAACTTATATTTGATCAAGGATCTAAAACTAATTCCTGGAGCAAGGACAGTCTATTCAATAAATGGTGCTGGGAAAATTGGATTTCCACGTGCAGAATCATGAAGCAAGACCCCTACCTTACACCTTACACAAAAATCCACTCAACATGGATTAAAGACCTAAATCTACGACCTGACACCATCAAGTTACTAGAGAACATTGGAGAAACCCTTCAAGATATTGGCACAGGCAAAGAATTTCTGGAAAAGACCCGGGAGGCACAGGCAGTCAAAGCCAAAATCAACTATTGGGATTGCATCAAATTGAGAAGTTTCTGTACTGCAAAAGAAACAGTCAGGAGAGTGAAGAGACAACCGACAGAATGGGAAAAAATATTTGCAAACTATGCAACAGATAAAGGGTTAATAACCAGAATCTACAAAGAGATCAAGAAACTCCACAAAAACAAAACCAACAACCCAATTAAGAGATGGGCCAAGGACCTCAATAGACATTTTTCAAAAGAGGAAATCCAAATGGCCAACAGGCACATGAAAAAATGTTCAAGGTCATTAGCAATCAGGGAAATGCAAATCAAAACCACAATGAGGTTTCACCTCACCCCGGTTAGAATGGCTCACATGCAGAAATCTACCAACAACAGATGCTGGCGAGGATGTGGGGAAAAAGGGACACTAACCCACTCTTGGTGGGAATGCAAACTGGTCAAGCCACTATGGAAGTCAGTCTGGAGATTCCTCAGAAACCTGAAGATAACCCTACCGTTCGACCCAGCCATCCCACTCCTTGGAATTTACCCAAAGGAATTTAAATTGGCAAACAAAAAAGCGGTCTGCACCCTAATGTTTATTGCAGCTCAATTCACAATAGCTAAGACCTGGAACCAACCTAAACGCCCATCAACGGTAGACTGGATAAAGAAATTATGGGATATGTACTCTTTAGAATACTATACCGCTGTAAGAAACAACGAAATCCAGTCATTTGCAACAAAATGGAGGAATCTGGAACACATCATGCTGAGTGAAATAAGCCAGTCCCAAAGGGACAAATATCTTATGTTCTCCCTGATCGGTGACAACTGACTGAACACCAAAAAGGAAACCTGTTGAAGTGAAATGGACACTATGGGAAACGGTGACTTGATCAGCATTGCCCTGACTGTTAATGAACAACTTAATACATTATCCCTCTTAGTAGTTTTTTTGCCTGTTCTACTTAATATGACTAGTTTAATTCTGTAATTAATACACAGTTATTCTTAAGTGTTGAAAATTAACTGAAATGTGATCCCTGTTAAACATAAGAGTGGGAATAAGAGTGGTACATGCTCAAGCTGACTTGCCCCAAATGGTAGAGTTAGAAACATACCAGGGGATTCCAATTCAATCCCATCAAGGTGGCATGTACCAATGCCATCTCACTATTCCAAGTGATCAATTTCAGTTCACAATTGATCATAATGAAAGGACTATGCTTAAAGTATTTTAACATGTGTTTAAAATTCCAATTCAGGATAATAAAACAAAATTTTCATCATCCACTCCTAAACACATTGTAATAAACCTCATGTTCTGATATGAATGAATCAAAGAAAATCTTAAGCACTGCTGTAAAGAAAGTGTTATTGCTTACCCACTGCTGTATAACAAATTGCCCCAAAGCTTAGTGTCTTAAAATAACAAACATTTATTATCTCACAGTTGTTATGGATCAGGAGTTTGAGTGCAGCTTAACTGGTTGACTGAGCTTTAGGGTCACTTAGAAGACTATAATCAAGGCATCAACTGGGACACCAGTGACATTTGAAGGCTCAGCTGGCAGAGGTTCTGCTTTTTTACTCAAGATGGACTGAGGACCTTAGTTCTTTAACTGTTGGCTAAATGTCTCTCTCAGTTCCTTTCCATGGACAATGCTCCATGGAGAAACTCACAATGGGGTGTCTGACTTCATCAGAGCAACTAAGAGGGAGAAGAACAGAAGGCATCCAAGGTTTCTGGTAACTTAATTGTAGAAGGGGCATCTCTTCATATTTGCCATATTCTATTCATTGAAAGAAAGAAACTAGGCCTAGCCCACATGCAAGAGCAGGTGACTACACAAGGACAGTAGGTTGATTGTTATGTGCCATTAATTATACAGGTGTATTACCACTGGCAAATTACTTAAAAGGAAGTAAAATTAGACTTCTAGCAAATACTGAAGGAAAACAGCCAGCAACTTAGAATTTTATTCCATTATTCCAAGCTAAACCAGAAAAAATTAAAGAAAAAATTAAAAAATTTAAAATATCATTTCTTGACAGTAAGAAAACTCATTTAAAATACCAAGAATTCTACTCTCAGATAATTTGGGGGGTGGTGAGTGCTTGGCCTAGTGGTTAAGGCACTAGTATCCCATACAAGAGCACATAAGTTTGATTCCCAGATTTGTCTCCTGACTTCAGTTTCCTGCCAATGCAGATCTTGGGCAGCAGCAGTGATGGTTCAACTAATTAGATTCCTGCCACTCATATGGGATACCTGGATTGAGTTTCCAACTCCTGGATTTGGTCTGGCCCAGTCCTAGTCCTTGATGGCATTTGGGAAGTGAACTAATGAATGGGATCTCTCTCTCTCTCTCTCTCTCTCTCTCTCATTTCTCTTTGTGCGCTTCTCAAATAGTTTTTAAAAAATACTTGGTATAATATTCAGAGTTAAAGGTAATATAAAAACATCTTTCTCAAATAATACTGAGTGATTTGTCACCACTACTAAAGGATATACTTCAGTGGTGGGAAAAGTAATCCAAGAAGAAAGAATGAGAGCCAAGAAACTACAGAAATGGCATTCAAGTGGAAAACTTGTCACATCAGCATGAAAAGGAAGCTGAAACAATGTCATCAAGATATGATTTTATTATTACCAAGAAGCATCATAAATATAATCCAGCACTTTTGGAGACATTAGGCCCCAATGTATGCCCTAACAAACAGGATGAATAATTGAAAGCATTCAGTAGGTTGCATGACTTGCATATGGTGGACAGCAGAACTTCTTCCATTCACAGCTCCCTTGCATAAGAACCATGTGGTAAGTCCCAGGAAAGGGATGAAGACCATGGATTCAAAATGACACTGGAATTGTTTCATAAATACTGGTAAATATCAATCAAAGAACGTTCTGCTTGACTTGGAGACATTCATTATGAGCTTTCCCTCCTTCTCTGTCATGAGGAAAACAAGAAGGACTACCCATTTTATGAGTGCAGGAAGCCTGTGCAGAAACTAGACGAGCAAAATATAGGTGGTGTCTCATTTGGGCACCGATTCAAGTCCCTGCTCCTCCACTTCTGATCTAGCTCCCTGTTAATGCACCTGGAAAAGCAGCAAGAGATGGCCCAAGTGCTTGGGGCCCTGTACTCATGTGGGAAACCTAGAAAAAGCTCTTGGCTCCTGGCTTTGGATCAGCCCAGCTCTGGCCATTGCAGCTACTTGCAGAGTCAATCAGTGGATGGAAGATATCTCTCTCTCTCTCTAACTATGCCTTTCAAATAAATAAATAAATCACTAAAACAATGAGTAAGGAAATTCTGCAATGTGCGACAAAATGGATGAAACCTGAGGACACTGTTAAGTGAAATGAGCCAGTCACAAAAAAACAAATACTGAAGTATCTAGGGTAGTCAAATTCATGAAAACATGCAGTGGGCATTGTGCAACAGTGGGTTAAGCTGCATGCCATACTGAAGCACTGAGCTTGAGTCCTAGACAGCCTGTTTCCAATCCAGATTGCTGCTAATGCACATCCTGGAAGGCAATAGATGAAGGCTCAAGTACTTGAGTCTCAGCCACTAGGCTAATGGCTTGGGGCTGGCCCAGCCCTGGTTGTTGGGGGCATTTGGGGAGTGAACCAGCATCCTTTTCTCTTTCTTTGTCTCTCTCTGTGAAGGACATTGAAGGGTTTCATGCAGCAGAACGATGTGACTTGCTGCAATGTGGTAACTAGACGGCTATGCACTTACCTAGCTAAGAAAGGAAAAGGATCTGAACAAGAAAAGTAGTTCAAAAGGTCGATGAAATTATGTTTTCAAAGTGCATAGCACTGTATCTAGATTAACTCAATAAATATTAGCAATTATCATCATCATTATCTATAGAACCCAGTGATTTAATAAATTAAGAAGACAAAGAGCAGAGAAAAACAGAAGTTTCCAAGCATCTCATTTGAGCAACTAGACAAATGATGTTGCCATTCTAAAAGACTTGGAACAGGATGTTTTCTTCATGTTTTGTGTGCTTTGAGGTGAGCACAGATACCATGAATTTAGTATTAGGCAGGCCGCTAACTTTAAAGTGCCTGTGGAAATTCTAAATGAAGATGTCAGGCAGTAGGATTCCCAGAGCCAAGTCTCAGGACAGACTGAGATTAAGAGACCTCAATAATATAGGGGACAACCATCACCCTCTAATAATTTTAGTTGTTTGTTGATCTGGGAGAATCAATACCTATATGTGTCGAAATGTTCAAAAGCCAAAAATTCTGAAAATGTATAACAGAAAAAAAGTCACTTTGAAATGATGTATTTAGGGGAGGGTTGCGGGTGGGAGGGAAGTTATGGGGGGGAAGCCATTGTAATACATAAGCTGTACTTTGGAAATTTATATTCATTAAATAAAAGTTAAAAATAAAATTAAAAGGGATCATATAAACAAGAATAGTGTCTGTAAATACTAGCTGATAGAATAAAAAAGGGAGAGAATGATCCAACATGGGAAGTGAGATACACAGCAGACCCATAGAATGGCAGATGTCCTAAACAGCACTCTGGCCTCAGAATCAGCCCTTAAGGCGTGCGGATCTGGCTGAAAAGCCCATGAGAGTATTTCAGGCATGGAAAGCCAAGACGCTCTAGGCAAAAAAAAAACAAAAACAAAAACAAAAAAAAACACCTAAATGAAAGATCTCCACGAGTGAGATCCCAGTGGAAAGAACGGGTCATCAAAGAAAGAGGTACCTTTCTCTGAAGGGAGGAGAGAACTTCCACTTTGACCATGGCCTTGTCTAAATATGATCAGAGTCAGTGAACTCAGGGGGCTTCCATAGCCTTGGCAGCTGATGACAAGAGCCTAGGGTGATTACTGAGGCCATAAACAGGAGTGTCAATTTGTTAAGTGAACAACAGGAGTCACTGTGCACTTACTCCTCATGTAGGATCTCTGTCCTTAGTGTGCTGTACATTGAGATTTAATGCTATAACTAGTACTCAAACAGTATTTTTCACTTTATGTTTCTGTGTGGGAGCAAACTGTAGAAATCTTTACTTAATGTATGCTAAACTGATCTTCTGTATATAAAGAGAATCAAAAATGAATCTTGATGTGAATGGAAGGGGAGAGGGAGTGGGAAAGGGGAGGGTTGCGGGTGGGAGGGACGTTATGGGGGGGAAGCCATTGTAATCCATAAACTGTACTTTGGAAATTTATATTCATTAAATAAAAGTTAAAAAATGAAAAAAATATAGGTGGTGTAAAAAAGAAGTAGACCAGAAGTAGGGACTCATACATACCTATCCAAGATAATGTATCTTCAGATTAAAAAAAAGGCAAAATAAGATTAGATAGGAAAGATATACGATATACTTACAGATTACATCTAAGAAATGTGTTGCTGCTAATTTTTTTGTTTTTCACTTATTTTCATAAGTATTTAATATAATAACATATACTTTTTATATAAAAAGAGAGGGACAGAGGGAGGGAGAGATCCTCCATCTGCTGGCTCACTCCCCAATGACTGCAGTGGTCAGAGCTGGGCTGGTCCAAGCCAGGAGCCAGGAGCTTCTTCTGAGTCTCCCACATGAGTGCAGTGGCCCAAGCAGTTGGTCTTTCCTCTGCTGCTTTCCTAGGCACATTATCAGGGAGCTAGATCGGAAGTGGAGCAGCTTGAATACAAACAGGTGCCATATGGGATGCCAGAGTCACAGGCAGCAGCTTTACCAGATATGCCACAATGCCAGCACCCATACACTTTTTTTGCAGCAGTAAGCAAAGTAGCAAATTTTATTGGGGTAGGGCATCCCCAAGAATGGGTCCATACACTTTTATGATAATAAAATAATCTCAGGGCTGGAGATGTGGATAATAGGTTAGGTCAGCTGATCCACTGCCCATCCAGCTCCTTCCCAATGCTCCTGGGAAGGCAGTGGAGGATGGCCCAAGTGCTTGGGCCCCTGCACCCACATGGGAGACCTGGAATAATCTTCTGGCTCCTGGCTTTGGATTGGTACAGTTCTGGCCATTGCAGCCATCTGGGGAGTGAACCAGTGGAAACCTTTGTCTCTGTCTCTCCATCTCTGTGTCTATAATTCTGCTTCTCAAATAAATAAATAAAATAATTTAAAAATATAATAAAATAATTTCATCAAGATGAATGACAAGGAACTTTTTAAAAAAGCACTTTTATCTTTCCTAGGCCCTGAGGTTTTTTTTTTTTTTTTTTGGGGGGGGGGGTTGGGGATGGAAGAGTTGAACAAGGTAAAACTTGTTCAAATACTGTAAACTAGTGTCATTGCACCCTTACTCTAACATCAGTTTAAGATTGCTCCTGTGGGAGTCATTAATGGAGTTCACCCAATATTTCTGACTCCTTCTATTCTGGAGCACATGATGGGATTATACTCCCGTACCTTCCTTGAAATTAGATTTAGTCATGTGACTCCATTTGCCCATGAAATAGGAATACAAGTTATAGTGTCACTTTTGGGTACAGGCGCCTACATTGTCTTTCACGTGTGGAGGTAATCACATGAGATCACTCTTGCAATAGACCCTCCATTGGCTTGGGTCTCTGGGTGGCTGCAGTGGAACAGAACCCCCATGCTAACTCATATTGGACATGTATTGTGAGCATGAAAAAGACCTTTGGTAGGCCGTGCCACTCAGATTGGGACCAGTTTGTTACCACAGCAGAGTCTGGTCTGTATTCTCTGTTATGCTTCCCTTTGAAAGCTCTGAGAAAATCACACCAAAAACCAGCTGTGTACCTTTCACAGCCTTGTCATGAAGCAGCGCCTGAGGGATTCATCTTGCTCAGTTTACAATAATCAATAGAGAGGGTCGGCGCCGCGGCTCACTAGGCTAATCCTCCGCCTTGCAGCGCCGGCACACGGGGTTCTAGTCCCGGTTGGGGCACCGGATTCTGTCCCGGTTGCCCCTCTTCCAGGCCAGCTCTCTGCTGTGGCCAGGGAGTGCAGTGGAGGATGGCCCAAGTGCTTGGGCCCTGCACCACATGGGAGACCAGGAGAAGCATCTGGCTCCTGCCATCGGATCAGCGCGGTGCGCCGGCTGCAGCGCGCCAGCCGCGGCGGCCATTGGAGGGTGAACCAACGGCAAAAGGAAGCCCTTTCTCTCTGTCTCTCTCTCACTGTCCACTCTGCCTGTCAAAAAAAAAAATAATAATCAATAGAGAGACCTCACTGGACAGCAACCACCAGAGGAAATTGCACGAGAACGAATTTTCGGATATACTAGGCCTGAGCCTTTGCAAATCCTTTTAGACATTTCTCATAGGAAAGGCATCTTGCAATTAATTAAAGAGAAAGATATTCACGGCTTCCCCACAATTTGTGGCTCAGGATTTAACCTTCTACCACATCCCGGGTGTCAGTTGAAGTCAGTATCCTACTAACTTGGTAAAAACAGTGGCTGAAATCCATGAAATTGACCTATAGTGGAAAAGATGTAGAATATGGCATGTGGCAATAACAAATACATTGTTGGAGGGGCAGAGATGGGGGTGCACAAGTCATGCAGCCAGTCCAGTTATTCATGGAAGTGCAAGGCCACACAGGCGAAAACCAATAGGTATGTCCCCAGTGTGACTTGTGGAATATCAGAAAGAGCATTGATTCAGGAACGAGGAAGCTTAGGTATGCCATTGATCCACAGTGTGAGCTTGGGCAAGTCCTTTGGCTGCTCTCTGACCCTATCTGCTAGACAATTGGAGTACAAGCAGGTAACACAAGTATATGATATGCCTTGACTGAGCCTACTACAATAAGGAGTGTTAGGACCTGAAGTCAGTTCATGTCTGCTTATACATCAAATGCAAGTTTTGGAAGCATTATGGGAAATAGGAAAAGTTTGTGTGGATTTCATTTGACCAATATATCTCTCGTCTGTGATTGATCTTTGGGTTGTCTGGACAGATTTTTTTCAATTAATATTGTTGTTTTCTCATTTTCTCCTGACAAATTGGAGAACCCAATGAACCCAGAAGACCACCCCTAATATCTTCTGAGTGATAGGCATAAAATCTGCTGATGACTTCATACTTAGATTTGCTAAAATAACTAGGGTTTGAAAAGGATTTGTTGGTATTATTTACTTATGAAATGTCTCCAGTACCCACAGAGAGAAAAACATTTCAGGATTGCTGTGCATTAAAAGGCCTCCTTTTCCTCTGCACAAATGGCTAATTGCCTTGTAATCCCAGAGGCAGTGCAAGGCAGAAGGGAGAGGGAGAATAAAAGAAAATTGCTTTAAATGGGCTAAATATACCTATGAAGGAAAAAAAAAGCAAATTTTCCTACAAGGCAAGTGCATCAATTAAACCTTTCAATGGGGAGATCTTACTTATGCTCTTGGCGTTAGTGTGGAATATATATTACAGAACTCTATTTACTCCTCTAATTAATATAAATGAGCAGTTACCATAGCAATTATTGCATTATATGATGCACATAAAATTCTGGCTATGCTTAGAGCAGGGGTCAACATTTTAAATCACTCTTGACTCATCATGAATCAAATGTCTCTTTCTGGATGTTCTGATGTGCAGAGGTTGAACCTTTATTAGCAATAATGGAATGTAGAATTAATGTCGCACATTTCATCTTTAGAGTGCTTTAGCCAGATTAACTCCCGAAGCTCCACAGTGTTCCTTTAGTGAATGGCTATCTCTCCCACCTTTTACATGGGGAGCAGTGGAGTGAGAGGCCTGCTGAGGCACATTCCCTGAGAGAGGAGTGGCACTCTTAGCTATGATTTGGAAATCTAGGGTAGACAACCGGATAGAATGATGTAAGAAAGAAGAGTTTACATCAAAGAACAATTCACAGTTGTCTTTTTGGTATGTGGCTGAGGAGAAGTCTGAGGAAATGTAAGAAAGCTTGGAATAGCCAGGTGAGGGTAGGGAGTAGAGGACATTAGCCAGAAATACAGCTTGGTGACCTATAGCAGGCCAGGCAGCAGGTTCAATGACCAGCTTGCCCCTCTGATGTATCCACCCCTCAGTATTCCTTCAGTTTCATTGCATTTAAAGTTTATTATTTAATTATACATATTTATGTGAACAGTGTGATGATTTGATACATATATTCAATATGTCATGATCAAATTAAACTAATTAGCACTTCCATCTCTTTAAACATCTTTTATAATTTTTAACTTTTATTTAATAAATATAAACTTCCAAAGTACAGCTTTTGGATTACAATGGCTCCCCCCCCCATAATTTCCCTCCCACCCGCAACCCTCCCATCTCCTGCTCCCTCTCCCATTCCATTTGCATCAAGATTCGTTTTCAATTCTCTTTATATACAGAAGATCAATTTAGCATATATTAAGTAAAGATTTCAACAGTTTGCACCCACTCAGAAACACAAAGTGTAAAATACTGTTTGAGTACTAGCTATAACATTAATTCACATTGTACAACACATTAAGGACAAATGCCACATGAGAAGTAAGTACACAGTGACTCCTGTTGTTGACTTAACAATTTGACACTCTTGTTTTTGGCGTCAGTAATCTTCCTAGGCTCTTGTCATAAGTTGCCAAGGCTATGGAAACCTTTTGAGTTCACGGACATCGATCTTATTTAAACAAGGTCATAGTCAAAGTGGAAGTTCTCTCCTCCCTTCAGAGAAAGGTATCTCCTTCTTTGATGGCCCATTATTTCCACTGGAATCTCACTCGCAGAGATCTTTCATTTAGGCCTTTCTCTCTCTCTCTCTCTCTCTCTCTCTCTTTCTTTCGTTCTTTCTTTCTGCCACAGTGTCTTGGCTTTCCATGCCTGAAATGCTCTCATGGGCTCTTCAGCCAGATCCAAATGCCTTAAGGGCTGATTCTGAGGCCAGAGTGCTGTTTAGGACATCTGCCATTCGATGAGTCTGCTGTGTATCCCACTTCCCATGTTGGATCATTCTCTCCCTTTTTTATTCTCTCAGTTATTATTCGCAGACACTGGTCTTGTTTGTGTGATCTCTTTGACTCTTAGACCTATCAGTGTGATCAATTGTGAACTGAAATTGATCACTTGGACTAGTGAGATGGCATTGGTACATGCAACCTTGATGGGATTGAATTGGAATTCCTGGCACGTTTCAAACTCTACCATTTGGGGCAAGTCCGATTGAGCATGTCCCAAATTGTACCTCTACTCCCTCTCTTATTTCCACTCTTAGATTTAACAGAGATCACTTTTCAGTTAAATTTAAACACCTAAGTATAATTGTGTGTTAATTACAGAGTTCAACCAATAGTATTAAGTAGGACAAAAAATACTAAAAGGGATAAAGTATTAAGTTGTTCATCAACGGTCAGGACAAGGGCTGAGTCCAAACTGTTGAAATCTTTACTTACCAAAAAGGAAACCTGTTGAAGTGAAATGGACACTATAAACATTTTTTTTACAATTTTGATTAGCTTGTTATACTTGTTCATATTTTGTGGGTACAGTGTGATATTTCAATACATGTATGCAATGTGTACTGATCAACTCAAGGTCACTGACATTTCCTTATCCTTGTCATTATTCTTTGTTTGGAACCTTGGAGTTCCTCCCTTCTGTTTATTCAGCACCCTTGCTGTGGCTGATCCACCCCCAGGCCATGAGTTCACACAGCACCCAGCATAGCATGGAGTTAGGATGCTTCTGCTACTGGACTGTGCATACCTCTTGGGGTGGAGTCACACAGAGTACTTTCAGCAAGCAGCACAGAGACTGATACAGAGGAAGTGGTCTGTCAGAGCCGGTCTCATGGTCGTGCATCCAGGGCTTCATGCTCATCTTAGAAGGGTCCTTATGCTCGGCTTAATGCTCTATTACATGTGATTTGAAATTCTTCATTTTATCTTGGTATTTGTGTTTTATAAATGAAATCCCTGTCCCTGGCATGGGTTTGTAGATATCTGCTTTTCTGACCCAGGCACCACCAGGCCTCTCCTTTGACTCGACTTCCTAGGGAGTGCAGTTGCTCTCTGTCCCTGGCAAGTGCCTGTGCATCACAGCCAAGCACACATGCACCGTGGAGTGTCAGGGCGGGACATAGCAGCAAAGCACATTCAGGAACTAGGCAACAATGAGCTGCTCATCTGACCCTTATCCAGGCACAGCAGGTATCCTAGGGCAGAGGTTGTAGTCTCTGGGGATTCTGTATGCACTGAGTTGCAGTGTCTGTCTGCTGTGAAGAAGGGATGCTGGGCTTGACCCCTCTAACCTGGAACTCTCAGCCAGAGCATTGTATATGTCGGAGAACTGGAGAAAAAGGAATCCAGCAACTGGTGAGCCTCACGTGCCCATGCTCCAGGTACCTTTGAGGGTCTGTACTCACCATGGAAATACCTCTATGTACAAGTAAATGAGAGTTTAAATAGAAAAAAAAAAGACAAGTCACCATGACAGGTCCACAGAGAGATGGTGGAAGAAAGGAAAAAGGATTGTATTTTTGTGACTTAACATTTTTCAAAAATTTTCATTTAGTTCTTTAAAAAAAAAAGATTTATTTATTTACTTGAAAGTCAGAGTTACACAGAGAGAGGAGAGGCAGAGAGAGAGGTCTTCCATCCTATCCACTGGTTCGCTCCCCAATTGGTCGCAACAGCCGGAGCTATGCCAATTTGATGCCAGGAGCCAGGTGCTTCTTCTGGGTCTCCCACTAGGATGCAGGGACCCAAGGACTTGGGCCATCTTCTACCGCTTTCCCAGGCCACAGCAGAGAGCTGAATTGGAAGAGGAGCAGCTGGGACTAGAACTGGCGCCCATATGAGATGCCAGCACTGCAGGCCAGGGTGTTAACCCACTGTGCCACAGCGCTGGCCCCAGCATGTTTATTTTTTATATGTGTGATTTTGAACAACAGCCCATGTTTCTATTTTGCACCATGTATTGAGAACTGTGAATCTATCTCTGTCTTCAGTAAACATTCAATAATAATAGTAGCTATATATAGTGTAGGGGGGAAAGGAAGAGAGGGAGGGAGGGTAAAAGAGAGAGAGATAAAGGAGAGTACTTGTACTGGCTAGGCATTGTGCTAGGTATACATGCATTACCTTCATCAAATTGTTATGACAGCTAGATATTACTTCTTACTGCTTTCATCGCTTAAGTGTTTTGTGTCCACAGGCAATTACTTATCCTTCGTATGTTTAGGTTTTCTCATCTGTAAAATGGACCACACTAGGTTGCACCACATGATATTGCCATTTAGTAGGTAATAAATGGTTAAACACTGGCCATTTTGCCATTTTGTATGATTTACCCTAATATCATCTTATTCCTAGGAGGATAGAAAAGATTTAATGATATAACATAAGAGATGTATTGAGAAATGTGCCCACCTCAATGTAATCACTCTGTTAATGCTCACTGTACTTGGCTGTTATTGTTAGCAATGGTCTCTTTTTTTAGTAGAACGAGAATTTCCTTTTGCAGGCAAAACTGTGGTATAGTGGGTAAGGCTGCCGTCTGCCATGCCAATATCCCATATGGATGCCAGTTCAAGTCCTACTCTGAAACAGCACCCTGCTAATGTGCCTGGGAAGGCATTCGAAGATGGCCTAAGTGTTTGGGCCTGTGTGCATGTGTGGGATACCTGGAGGAAGCTCATGCCTCCTGGCTTCAGACCATGCCAGCTCCAGCCACTGTGTCCATTTAAGGAATGGACCAGAGGATGGAAGATCTCTCTCTCTGTTTCTTCCTCTCTTTCTCACTCTCTCTTGAACTCTGCCTTTCAACTAAATGAATAAATCTTTTTTAAAAAATCTTCTTTTTGTATGAAAGGAAATTAAGACTTCTAGAAGTTGGATGGCACAGCCAGAAAGACAGGGGCTTGAAACAGGACACAGACCCTCATGGTTTGAACTGAATTGCTTGGTTCCCATGGACTGTTTGCAGAAACCACTGGTATGTTGGTGAAACCTTGACCCTGAGAAGTGTGCTTCTGTGATTGATGTAGAGCATGGATTCCACTTTTAATGTCCCTCAAAGCACATAATAGCACTATTTTTCCTCATCTCTAAAGTAAGAAGGTTTTGCACACATTGAAAGTGGGAAGGCAGCTTGCCAAAGAAGTATCAACTAAAGAGGATGTTTTCCTGTATTTAGATCCCATTTTCCAAGGACAAATATGTCTCAAGCTTTGCCTCTCTGATGGCTTCCTTCTTGGAGGATGCATCACAATTATAACTGCAATTGATTTCTTTTTATTAGCTGAGGATGAACTGCAAAAAGGGTACAGGTTCATTTCAGAAAAAATGCTCAGAAGTTCAGAAAGCTCCCAAGACTCCTGCTGAACTTTCTGAATCTTGCCATAGCTTTGCGTTTTGTGTAATTATCCAGATTTGTGAAGGGTAAACTGCTCTTGCCTTCTTCATTTCTGTCACTTCCGATTGCCAGCAGGTCCCAGAAGCACCACTGCTCTTCTATGAGAGCCTGCAGTTCTTTCTCTGGAGTCCATACAAGGTCAGCACTGCCTGGGAAGACGCACAGGCAACTCTTTCCCAGGGGTCCCAGGTTAACAAAGTGCATTCCATTTAAATCAAAGAGCCTATAGTCATAGGCTTGGGGAGGGGGGTGTCCTGAAATTCATTTAAAAATTGAAAGGCTCAGCCAGTGCTGAGGCTCACTAGGCTAATCCTCCACCTGCGGCGCCGGCACCCCGGGTTCTAGCCCTGGTCGGGGTGCTGGATTCTGTCCCGGTTGCTCCTCTTCCAGGCCAGCTCTCTGCTGTGGCCCGGGAAGGCAGTGGAGGATGGCCCAAGTGCTTGGGCCCCTGCACCCGCATGGGAGACCAGGAGGAAGTACTTGGTTCCTGGCTTCAGATCGGCACAGCGCCAGCCATAGTGGCCATTTGGGGGGTGAACCAATAGAAGGAAGACCTTTCTCTCTCTCTCTCTCTCTCTCTCTCTCTCTCTCTCTCTCTGCCTCTCTCTCTCTGTCTAACTCTGCCTGTCAAAAAAGAAAGAAAGACTCTTTGAAAATGAGTGTTACTGAATCTTCCTGGTAAGTGAGACCTTGGTAATGACACCTGTTTCTCTTATTCACAGAAGAGTGAACAAAGCGACTTTCCATTCTCATTTATAAGATATTCCGTAGGAACTCACCGTAGCAGTCTTTTTAAAAAATGATTTATTTATTTATTTATTTAAGAAGTAAAGTTACAAAGAGAGGCAAAGAGAGAGAGAGAGAGGGATCTTCCATCCACTGGTTCACTCCTCAAATGGCCACAACAGCCAGAGCTGGGCCGATGCGGAGCCAGGAGCCAGGAGCTTCTTCCTGGTCTCCCATGTGGGTGCAGGGGCCCAAGCACTTGGGCCATCTTCTACTGCTTTCCCAGGCTATTGCATAGATCTGGATCAGAAGAGGATTAGCTTGGATGGAACTGGTGCCCACATGGGATGTGGATGCCACAGGCAGAGGCTAGGCCCACTATGCTACAGTGCAGGTTCTGCAGCAGTCTTGCTGAGTAGAATTGAGAATTGTCTTACAGCTCAGGTTCAGCTGTAAGACAACATTGGTTCCTACAAGCAAGAGAAGGTAGGGAAGGGAGCTTGGAAAGGTTTCCACAGCAGTCTTGTTCTTCCACACAAACTAGTCATGGGTTGGAAAGTTCACTGAGCCATATGAGAGACAAGAGACCTGCCTTCATGTTCTTCATTCACCACCAAGGACACCTTGCCCCAGCCATTCCACTTTCTGGGACCCAGTTTCTCCACAAGTAAAAGTTTGAATGAGATATATAAGGGGTCATTCAGGAACCTTTAAATTTTTAGTGATGGATAAAAATATTCATGGCCTCTGGTAACCACCATTTTATTTTCTATTTCTATGAGATCAACATTTTTACATTTCACATATGAATAAGATCATGCGGTAGGTTATCTTTTTTCTTGTTCCTGCTGTATGTCACCTAATATAAGAAACTGGGAAAGTTGTGGACAGAGGGAGAAGCTAGAGAATAAATGCAAAATTATGTAGTAGGAATAAGTCATAGTGTTCTATTGCACAGTAGTGTGAATATACTTTATAATAGTATCTTGGATATTTACTGTTTTATTTAAGTGGCAGAGATAGAGATGGAGAAAAAGAAAATCACAGAGAAAGAGAGAAATTTCCCATTTTTTGGTTCATTAGCTAAATGCCTATAATAGCTTGGGGTGTGTCATTCTGAAACCGGGAACTGGGAACTCATTCTGGTTCTCCCACATATGTGACAGAGAAATAATCGCTTCGAGTCATCATCTGCTGGCTCCTTGGGTGCTCATCAGCAAAAAACTGGAATCACAACTCAAACTTAGGCACCCCTATATGGTATGCGGGCATTTCAAGCAGCATCTTAACCACTATATCCACCCTTATTGTAAATTTCAAAATAGCTAGGAGATAGGAAAATAAATATTCTCACCACAAACAAATGATAAGTGTTTGAGGTGACAGATGTACTAATAACCCTGAATTGGTAATTATACAACATAAACATGTATCAAAGCATCACATTATACTCTATCAATTTATACAATTATAACATGTCAAAAGTTTAAAATATTTGTAGCAATTACATAGCAATATTACTTATTACTAAGAATGTATTATGTGCAATGCCACATTGCAGCTATGTGAAGTTAGGGCAAGCTACTTCAGCTCTTTGTGTCTTAATTTCCCCTTTTTAAAAATTAGGATGGGGCCAGTGCTGTGGCATAGAGGGTAAAACCACTGCCTGCAGTGCCAGCATCCCATAATATAAGCACCAATTTGAGTCCTGGCTGCTCCACTTCTAATCCAGATCTCTGCTGTGGCCTGGGAAAGCAGTAGAAGATGGCCCAAGTCCTTGGACCCTGCACCCGTGTGGGAGACCCGGAAGAAGCTCTTGGCTCCTGGCTTCAGATCAGCGCAGTTCTGGCTGTTGCAGCCATTTGGGGAGTGAACCAGTGGATGGAAGACTTCTAGACTTCTCTCTCTCTGCCTCTGCCTCTGCCTGTCTGTAACTTTGCCTTTCAAATAAATAAATATATACTTATATAAAATTAGGATAATAACAAAACTTATCTTCCACATAAGGTTGTTGTGAAAATTTGACAAGTTAGTCTATAAAAAACTATGTGCTTGGCACAAATGATGTCCTCAAGAAAAGTTATCTGTGAGTATTACTGCATGCTGGGTATTGTGTGAGGTCATTTTATACAAATTTAGAGTGGTCTATGACCTTCCACCAAAGTCAAAATCACTGCCCAAGTTAACACATCTGGAGGTGAGGTTATAGGCTGCTTGTGGAGCAATGCAGGGTGGGGGTAACAGAATCAGTGATAAAGGAGAACATTGCATATACAAATTATGGTTTTAATCATATGCTTTAAAAACCTTTATTATTTATTGAGTCAACAATTAAAAATAAGTGTCTATGTGATCTGAGGAAATCCTGACAATGATTCTGGAACCTGCAACCATGTGGAAGATCCATATTTCCCAACAGAAACAGCTCTCCAAGATAATGTTAATTGACCCTCCCACTCTGGGTTTTTAGAGATCCTGGAACAGGTCTGGGCAGTGAAGAAAGTTCACAGGAGTCTTGGGTCCTCATCCCAGCTTTTCTGGCCCCAGCTTTGCTCTTATGAACAAGGACTTACTTCCTCTCTGAATTTTGATGCATATCTTCAAGGCTGGAAACGCTCATGGAGAAGGATATTCTTCTAGTGGTCAGATAAATTTTGCAAGCTGTATCTTAAACCCTTATCTGAAACCAAAACTGCTCCTTTGTCCTATGACTTCCTCAGTGATTCCAGACATGATCACATACTATCACTACATGAAGATAAGAAAGGGTATGATGCCAAGGGGATACCCCCTACCTTATTACCCATCATTCTGGCCAGAGTGCTGCCATAGTACCCTCTCCTTTACTACTCCTTGTCTTTTTAAAGATTTATTTTATTTATTTGAAATGGAGAGTGAGATGGAGAGACAGAGATAGGTCATCCATAATGATAGATGTGTTCAATAGTCATAATGGTATTTATTCTGCAAGGGAAAGGATCATCAGACTCCTAACATGGAAGACGTGGTATTCCAATTTAAATTGAAAAGAGCTCTCTATAATCTGTGTTGTATGTTAAACAACAAAAGCCCTTGAAAGGCAAAGAATAGCTTCATGGAGTGAAGTCTGGGATCCCCCAGTGCTTTGCTACAGCAAGTTTTGTTCTCCACCAATATCTGGTCAAGTGGTCTTCAGGATGAATGAAAATTAGGATGGTTCTGCAGCACTCAGAAATGGCAGTCTTCACTCAAGCTTCCATTGCACAAGTCTACCAGTCACCTTGTACTCACTGGATGGAGTCCTCAGGAAATATCTGACCGAGACCCCGTTCTTAGGAAGCACATAATCCTATTGGGAGAGATAGTAATGTGTAGTGATTTAGAGTCCAGAACCCTTGGATTCAAATTCCAGCTCTTATACTTAGTGATTGTAGGATTAAAATCTCTTTTCCTCTGGATTTCAATTTCCTCACCTATAAAATAAAAAGAATAACAGTATTAGATTCATCAAGTTGTTGTGAAGATTAATAGCACAGTATATGTAAAACAATAAGTACAGTATCTGGAAATCATTAAGTCCTCAATACATTATCACTATGCTTGCCATTATTACTTTAATATTGTGCTCAAGAAAAGTCCAATGACTTTCTCAAAGTATTTCTGTAGTTTAGATTCCCTGGAAGATAAAAAGGTGAATGTCTTCAGTAAGTGCTATACTTGAATATGGTTGAGCCTGTCAACAGGTGTTTTCTGAGGATTCAAGAGTCTACGGCACTGCTAAATCTAACCTTTGGTATTCCCATTAGTTGTGCTGTTGTGCACTCACTAGCCTTCAACAAATGTGATTTCAGGGAAATGCCCAAGTAAGACTTCCACAGCTCAGGCCAGAGATGTCTACCACATCAGCTGAGACCTAAACCATAGTAACCCTTCTCCCCACTTCCCCAGCATTTGCAAAGTTGCCTGGTAGAAATATCTGAAAGCCAAAGTCTTGCTACTAGGCCTGGCCACCAGAAAGAAGATGTCTTTCTCATCTGCAAGAGCTTAGACCCTCTTTGAAAAAGTACTAGAGTTTCACATACCAGTTGGGCAGTTGTTGGAGGATCCATGAAGGCAGGGCATTGGCAATAGCACACCCACTGGCTAACGCAAGCTCCAAGGCTGCACCTGGAATAAACCAAGTCTTAATTATTTTTAATAGAGCAATTCATTGCTTAATGTTGGTGAATGTGCTAATAAATGCATCATCAAGTGAGTTTTGTCATTTTGTGAACGTTATAGAGTATATTGGACCCAGAGGAGGATGACTATGATGTCACTAAGTGATATAATATTATGGAATCACCATTGTATATTTAGTCAGCTGTTGACTGAAATGGTATCATGTGATGCATGACTGTAATTTTAACTTATACCTTTCACTTTTAGAGCATTTATTACATGCCGAACACTATTCTAAGCATTTAGTATGTACTTAATTTATTCAATACTCACAATTCTATGAAGTATATGGTCAGAGAGGTCAAGTGTTCAACCTTTTTTTCTCTAGACAGTTGCTAGAATGAGGCTCCTGGAGCTGCTTAGTCCTTGTTTAATTTCATTCTGTGCTACTCTAACAGAATACCCAAAACTGGATATTTTCAAAAGAACAGAAATTTATTGACTCGTGATACTTTAAGCCATGAAGTCCAAAATGAGAAAGCTTGAATCTGGTAAGGGCCTTTTTGCTATGTCATCCAATTGTGAAAAGTAGACGGGCAAGACAAAGCAAGAGAGCAAGAAAACAGAGATAAACGGGGCCAAAATCATTTTTTTTGTTACGAACCCATTCTTGAAACAGCAGCATTTATCCATCAGGGTTGAGCTTTCACAGGGTTGAAGAGAGAGGGTTGAAGATTCCCTCTCTTGATACCATTGCAATAGCAATGAAACTTCAACATGAGTTTTGGAGGGGACAAACATTTAAATCCTAACAGTCCCTCAAAGTACCAAATCAAACTGATGTAGGATATGTTGGTGTGAAGCCATCATTTCTGTACCACAAGCTATTCTCTACCTGTGCATTAAGTGCAGTTAAGGTAAGCAAGAAGGAAGGAAGGAAGGAAGGAAGGAAGGAAGGAAGGAAGGAAGGAAGGAAGGAAAAAGAAGAATACAGAAAATAATTACTTATAAAAAAGATTTATTTATTTATTTGAGAGGCAGAGTTACAGACAGAGAAAGGGAGAGGTAGAGAGAGGTCTTCCATCCTCAGATTTACCCCCCCAAATGCCCACAATGGCTGGAGATGGGCCCATCTGAAGCTAGCCTATTGGAGCCAAGAGCTTCTTCCAGATCCCTCATAGGAGTTCAGGGGCCCAAGCACTTGGGCCATCTTTCGTTGGCATTAGAGAGAGCTGGATGAACAGAGGAGCAGGTGAGATATGAACCAGCACCCATATGGGATGCCACTGCCACAGGCAGAGGCCTAACCTACTACGCCACAGCACCATCCCTAGAAGCATTTCCTTTGGAATAATGGAAATGATCTGAGTGCCCAGCACTGGCCTTACAGTGCTGAGATAGTAAGTGTGGAATAGGTGAATGAATGAAGAAAAGGTATTTTCTCAGAGAAGATTTATGTTTAATGATCCAGTAGCTAACTAAGTAAATAAAATACAGTAAATAAAAACAGACTTTTCACTTCTACTTTCCAAGACCCAGAGGCTAGAATACAGAGGAAAAATTTTATGGTATCCAAGACCCTCACTATGTCCTGAAGTGGAAGTAGGAGAGAAACTCAGAACTCAGGAACAAGGGAGCATGAAGCTTGGGGACAGTTGGATACTGTACATACAATACAGTAAAAGGGGATGTTGGTTCTTTTCCCTCCAACATAAAAGGCCCTTGCCCACTCTTTCTGCCCTCTGACCTATTGGACATGAAGTTAGGAGATATCTTCAGGCCTCACAGAGTCTTGCATCTGCCCAGAAATTCAAGGAAAGCTTCATCTTAATGAGATTTCCTGAAGAAATGCTTTCAAAACAGGCAACTCAGCCCAGCCTTACACTATTAGCTTCAGATGATCTGGGCAACACAGATTTGTCATCCTTAATCTAGTGGTTTAGTATGATCCCCAAGAAAGAGCTTTGAATCCTGGTTTCAGTAAACATCTTCTCTCTAATCTGTAAGCTATTTATCAAATATGAATGTGCTTTTTGAAATGAGTAACTCATTTCCCTGGCGTTTTTGTTCCAAAAATAATTGGAAGTGACAACACAAAGAATTGCACATAGAGTTGAATCATCATAAAATAAATATAAAGTTGGAACTGCCCTTGGAGGCTTGCTCTCCTGTGCAGCTTCCTCTCTGAGGAGGCACTGGTACTTCCATAGGCAGTTGTGTTCCATTATTGATTAGCTTTTAGACTCTTGTTACATATTAGATTAGGATGGCTCTGTGAATAGAGAACGAATAGCCTAACCACATATATAAACATCTTAAAAAAGTGCTTCTAACATGACTTTATTTTTTGAAAAAGGGAACCTCATTTGGCCAAAATTTGGAAAAATGACAGAGTCCATTAAACCTACATTCTCAGTGACTTCTTATATTTCTATTCTGTTCTTTTCTGAATGAAGCCAAAGATCACATTTAGCCAATTTGGCATGTAGGCACACACGTGTGCGTGTATACATTAACCAATTTAAGCAGCAATTTGAAACTAAGGAATTAGAAGATATTGTATGGGAGAATAAATGATGTATGCTATGAGACTATGCTTTAAGATTAAGCCATTAAAACTCTAAATTTGATGTTTAAAATGGGTTTCAAGCTCAAATATTCTAAGTTTAACCAAAAACATCTGGAAGCATACTCTTACTCCTGTTTCCTCTCCCTTGCTGCTCTCTGAATTTTGCAATCTTTTTCATATAAGTGCATCTTGTCAAGAAATCAGTGAACGTTGGGAAGTTCTGATGATCCAATGTCAGAGCAACCAACTGGATGAGGGTCAGTTTTTCTAGAGCACGAAATTCAGGTGGTTACTCTGAGCTCCACTTGACCTATTCTAGAATTTACTCCTACTGGTTAAAAAGACATAGACTATACCCATTTATGCTGCCACAGCTGTCCTCTAATAGAGAAAATGACCTTCCTGACCAAGCAATTATTGGTCAGTATCTGAGATGGTATTGGTCTTGTATTGCTGCTTTAACAAATTACTTAGGGGCTTAAAGCAGTAGAAACCTATAATATTATATTTCCGGAGCTTGGAATTTAGACTTAGGTATCACAAGGCAAAGATCAGCATGTTTTCAGGACTGTTTCCATTCTAGAGACTTCAGGAAAGGATCTAATTCTTTGCTCTTTCAAGTTTCTAGAGACAACCTGAATTCTTTTGCTAATAGCTGCTTATTCCATTTTCAAAGTATACAATGTCACATTTCTTCGATTTTTCTTCCATGTGACATCTCTTTCTGATTATAGTCAGAAAAGTTTCTTTGCAACTTAAGGACTCATTTGATTTGACTGAGAGTCCACCTGGATAATCAAGGGAAATCTCTTCCTTCTCTATATCCTTAACTTGAATTCTATTTGAAAAGTTAACTTATCCATTTAAAGTAACCCGTTTATTGGTTCTTGATTCAGAACATTGATATCTCTGGGGGCCATTAATCTGCCTTCTACAGGATTCTATTATTTTGATTCTTTTTCTTGATGGAGAAAGCTCCACACTCCTTAAAATATTTTGTCCACTTACATTGTATCTGAAAAAACAGGGTGTATTCCACTCAAGTAATTTGAGGAAGAACCTATACTCTTGTGACCATCGTATCTTGGTGGTCATTGAGATGCTTATTGTCCAAGGCCTTATAAGCAACACAAGAAGCTCATCTAGTTGCCTTTGATAGACTGGTACACTCAGGCCCCTTAGTGTTTGTAGTTTGTAATACACAACCTGGCCATTATTGGATCTTACTTCCTGGAATGAGGAATTGCTTTGGCATGGATGGACATTTTCGGTTGCCATAAAGTTGTATTTTTATAGTTGTCTGCTGTTCACAGATATATAAAATATGCTATTTTTAACATAAAAACACATTTTCTTTTACCAAATTAGCACATAACATGGTTTGCCTTCACTTGATAAACACCTCTTTTCATTTAAATGCCTACTAAATAGCAGTGCAATTGTACAGAATGAAAGGAAGGCAAAACTCAGTTGAGATGCCATAATAACCTTTTAAGTCAAATTACTAGGCTTTGATTGAATCATGATTCCATGGCAGCTAAAACAATTGTAGATGACTTATGTTGAGAAGATCAATTGCATTTTTCAGCACAGGGAAGGAATATATTTTCCCCCTTAAAAGGTTTTAAATAAAATATTTCACAATACAAATTGGCTGGTGTAGTAAGGAAGGTATTCATTCCCAGTTAGGCTAAGTGTGGGAGTTGACACAGGAGCTAAAACACACATAGACAAATCCAGACTGCCAAGTCCAGAGGATTGGCAATGTCTTATAAATTTGGGTTGTTCATATTTTATAATTTAACCTAAAAAATAAACAAACCTTTTCTCCCCTTCGTTTCCTGTATAATTACAGAAAACACTGACTTAGTTGCCTAGATAATTAGAGGCCTGTAGGCCTAGCCTCAGGCTCTCTATACAAGTGCCAATGAAATCACCTGAAAAGTGAAAATATCAGGCAATCAACTGTGGGTTTTGTCAAATAACTAGTTTAGATGATTTCTTTCCCTCTGTCCATTTTCAGTTGCAAAGAAAATGTTGATTCTCCTGGAGTGTCTACTGCCTACATAACTTCACTACAAATGATGCTAACAAAGACACCCCTAAATGTCTGATATTTTAAATAGTATCTCTCCTCTTACCCATTCACTACCAGTCTTAGATCCACCTGGAACACCTAGGTTCCCTATGGCACTACTTCACTGAGGAAATTGAAGCTGAGGCATGAATCCAAACTCAATTTCTTCCCTATGCCCAATTCTCTGATATCTGCCTTAGTATTATCGAGGTCCATTCTTGTTTCTCTTTCTCAGGGTTGGATAATTTTTGGATAAGTCATTTAACTTTGTTAAGTTCCAATTAGCTCATTTGTAAATGGGGGCAAATTATAGGTGCACTACAATAAGTGTTGTAGGGAGTTTGACCAAGGTTGATAATGGAAAAGTGAAAATGGTGACTCTGCTGGGTCTTCGGATAAGCTTGGGGAGTTCTTGTTTAAGAGATACTCTGCTGGGCTGGTGCTGTGGCATAGTGGGTAAAGCCACCACCTGCAATGCCGACATCCCATATGGGCACCAATTCAAGTCCCAGCTGCTCCACTTTTGGTCCAGCTCCCTGCTAATGCGCCTGGGAAAACAGTGGAAGATGGGCCCCTGCACCCATCTGGGAGACCCAGAAGAACCTCCTGGCTCCTGGCTTCGGATGGGTTCAGCTCTGGCCGTTGCTGTCATTTGGGGAGTGCATCAGCAGATGGAAGACCTACATCTCTCTCTCTCTCTCTCTCTCTCTTTCTCTCTCTCTCTCTCTGACTCTCTCTCTCTCTAACTCTGCCTTTCAAATTAATAAATAAATCTTTTTTTAAAAAAAGAGATACTCTTTTTATCCCTTTCTCTACCTCTTTACCCTCCATCCTATTTTAACTCAGCCAGTTGAGGACTTGGAGGAGATAAAGGGAGATTGGAGTAATAATAACTCTTCAAAATACATACCAGTGAACAGTTCTGAGAGAGCCCAAGTTGCTTTTTATGTTTCTTCCTCTTGTCTGATGGAAAGAATCCACATTAGGGGTTAAGTGGAACCAGAAGAAGAACCATCAATTTCATGACCTAAACATGCAAGGCAAACATGTCTTACAATACAGTAACATTTCTCTACTACCTGTCTTCTTTTAGCTTAGATAGAACAGAAAAATCATGAGCATGGAATCAGATGTGGTTTGTAGTTCTTCACTTGGAAGCCTAAATAATATTGTGCTATGTACTTTATCTCTTGAAGTCTCAGCTGTCTCACCTCTAAAATGAAAGTGAGGATTACAGATATTTTAGCCATTTCAGAACACATGAGATACAAATATAATAACTCATATCTGTGTTTTATTATGTGTGTTTTAGGAGTGAGCATTGGGCCTAACACTTGAGATGCAGAGTGTAATGTCCACAATTGCATATTGGAGCACCTGTGCTCAAGTTCCAACTCTTCTTTGGATTCTTGCTGAATGCTAATGTGCACTCTTGGAGGCAGCGGGAGATATCTCTCATCAGATGGTTCACTCTCCAAGTGCCTGCAATGGACAGGGATGTATCAGGGCCCAAGGCAGGAACAAGGATGACAATACAGATCTCCCACCTATGCAGCAGGAACACAATTACCCAAGCCATCATCTGATGCCTCTTAGGATGAGCATTATAAGGAAGCTGAAGTCAACAGGCAGAGCCGGGAATCAAACCCAGACACTTTGATGTGGGACACATGAGTCTTAATGGGCAGACTAAACATCTGCTCCTAAACTCACACTTTTAACTCCATTTTCCATTAACTTTTTGAAATAACTTTATATATACTTTGGCCTTTTTTAAAAGCCATTGTGATAACCTCAGCTTTTAACTGTTCTATTTAGAAAATTCACATTTATCTTTAGAACAATTTTCTCTTTATTTCTTTGATTTTTTTTCTTTTTCTCCCTTTATTCCAGTGTTTGCTTTTATTTGAACATCTTATTGACTCCAATTTATCCCCTTTTGTGACATATAAATTATACTAGACTTGTATAAGCTTTCAGTGTTTGTTACCCTGTGATTTACAATATATAGTGTTAAATGGTATATGGCCATCCTCAAACAATACTATACAACTACACAGAATACAGGTACAGGTACTTTTGGCAGAACATTCTCATTTCCTTTGTTCTGAACCTCATTATGCTACAATCATCTGTTTAACTTAATTTGCTATAAACAATCAATAGACGATTCCTATGATTACTTCAACCAAGCACGTACCTTTTCTACAAATTATGAATAAGAAAAGTATTACAGGTAGTTTATTAAATAAATGGTGTTGGGAAAATTGGATAGTCACATGAAGAATTGGCTCCTTCTCGTACACTAAATACAAAATGTAACACATAATGTATTAAAGACAAATATAAGACCATAAACTGTAAAACTGCAAGAAGAAAACATAGGAGGAAAACTACATAACATTGCTATGTGCAATGATTTTTTTTTTTAATCTAAGCCCCAAAAGGCAAGCAAAAAAAAAATCAAACTAGACAAATTAGATTACATCAAGTTAAAAAAAAAACTTCTGCACACCCATTGAATCTTTACAAATATCACATAGCACTGCATAAATATGTACAAATTTTAATGTGTCAAATGAAAAATGAAATAAATTATTAAAAATATATTTGAATTTTTGACTATTTATTCTAGTATACAGAAAGGCAAATAATTTGTTCTGCTTCTCCTTTTCCAAATGATGCTTTCTGTATCATTTTATAGTCTGATTTCCTGACCAGAACTTTAGTGTAATGAGAGTGGCCATCTTTATCTTGATCCCATTCTTTCTTTCTTTCTTTCTTTTTTTTTTTTTTGATAGGTAGAGTTAGAGAGAGAGAGAGAGAGAGAGAGAAAGGTCTTCCTTTTTCCATTGGTTCACCCCCCAAGTGGCCGCTATGGCCGGCGCGTTGTGGCCGGAGCCAGGTGCTTCCTCCTGGTCTCCCATGTGGGTGAAGGGCCCAAGGACCTGGGCCATCCTCCACTGCACTCCCAGGCCACAGCAGAAAGCTGGACTAGAAGAGGAGCCACTGGGACAGAATCCAGAGCCCTGACCAGGACTAGAACCCGGGGTGTTGGCGTTACAGGTGGAGGATTAGCCTAGTGAGCCGCGGCGCCAGCCTCTTGATCCCATTCTTACAAACAAAACATTTAGGGGCTGGCGCTGTGGCACAGCAGGTTAAATCCCTGGCCTGGAGCACCAGCATCCCATATGGGTGCCGGTTCTAGTCCCAGATGCTCCTCTTCCAATCCAACTCTTTGCTGTGGCCTGGGAAGGCAGTGGAGGATGGTCCAAGTTCTTGGGACCCTGCACCCACATGGGTGACCTGGAGGAAGCTTCGGGCTCCTGGCTCCGATTGGCGTAGCTCCGGCCACTGCGGCCACCTGGGGAGTAGACCAGCAGATGGAAGACCTCTCTCTCTCTACCTCTCTCTATAACTCTGTCTTTCAAATAGATAAAATAAATCTTAAAAAAAAAAGAAGAAAACATTTAGTCCTCCACCATGAAGTATGACAATCGTTGTTGGGTTTTTGTAGATGCTTTTTATCAGTTTGAGGAGGTTTTTTCTCCTATGACATAAGGGATACATATTTCTGCTGGCCTCTTTTCTAGGGGCCATATGCCCACTCATGAGAATTCCACCCTCTTGGTGCAATCATATCCAATGGCCACAGTTCCTAACATCCTTTCATTACCTGAGGTTTTTAACTTAAGAATTTTAGGAAGTTGTACATATTCAGTTTATTACACTTACCTCAGTAAGGTTAAAAAATTTCCCATGATTAAGGTCTACCTCTATTTCATTATTAAAATTGTTTATATGTTTTTCACCTCTTCCTATCAGGTTTTAGGTCATTTGCTCAAAAAAATTGAGTTGTTATATCTCAGGGATATTAGCTATCTAAGCTACAAATATTTGTATCCCTATAGTTTGTAGATATTTCCTCAGTTTTTCAGTTGTCTTTTGATTTATATCATGAAATGTTGTATTTTACCTTTTATTTTTTAAAATAATTATATATTTATTGGAAAGGCAGAGTTAGAGAAATAGAGAGAGAGAGAGAGAGGTCATCCATTTGCTAGTGCACTCTCTAAATGGCTGCAACCGCCAGAGCTGGACTAATCTGAAGCCAGGAGCAAGGAGTCAGGAGCTTCTTCTGGGTCTCCTACATGGGTGCAGGGGCCCAAGCACTTGGGCCATCTTCCACTGCTTTCCCAGGCCATAGCAGAGAGCTGGATTGGAAGTGGAGCAGTCAGGACTCAAACCGACTCCCATATGGGATTCCAGCACTGCAGGCAGGAGCTTAGCCCACTACACCACAGCACCGGCCCATACCATTTAAAATTTTAAGCAATGTGATGCATCTTGGATGAATAGCAGCCAGTGGACACCAGGAAGTGAATGCTGCCTAAGCGCCTCCCACCCACCCACCCAGGAAAGGTTAGCTAAGCCAAATGGTATGTGTGCAGGTAAGGAGCACATGCTGGCTGAATCTGCCAGTTGATTAGGAACCTAAGACCTGAACAAACCCAATCACACCTTTCTTTCAGGTCCATAAACCCACATGAGGGACTTTACTTAAGGAACAATTTGCGCAGGGTGGGACCACACAGTGTCTCCACCTTCAACAAGCTGTAAGGTTGTTATAGCCAGAGCCCAATTCATGATGTGTGGGCCTGTGTGCCCACACAGGGCCCCATGCTTAGAAGAATTCTGTGAACTTGGTTTAATGCTCTGCTGCAGGAGTCTTGAAATGTGTAATATTTTTAAAAAGGCCCTGCACTTTCATTTCACACTACATTTGCAAATTGTGCAGTTTTGTCCTCACCCTCAGACTTCAGGATTTTGTGGTGAATGCTATACCTTTAAGTAAGAGGGCTTGAGTCCCACTTTTGTGCTGATTCTCATCTGCTAACAGTTCTGACTCTCTCCTATTTCACAGGGAAAACACATGAAGACGTAGACAACAAAGTATAAGTTTCTCAGGACACTCCTCACAGCAGGTTCTCATGCTGGCTGGCTACAGCTCCCAAATCTGGCAGACATGCAAAACCAAGACACCAGCTGGTGGAACCTCCTGTCTGCATCTGGAAAACTCATATGGAATTTGTTCCCTTACATGCCAATTAAACCCATACCTTAAAACCAGGGCAGCCCTGCCAAGTAGGCAAGATGGCTGCTGGCTGGAGTTGAAATCCTTGAATACTCTTGACTTCTAAGTTGCGAAATGAGGCCATGAGCCATGACCTGATGGAGCCTTATAGTGTTCTTTGCCTCTGAGTCAGAAGAAAGGGGCTGGAGGCTTTGTAGGTTGTCAGGACATTAAAAGACCCTTATGACCTTTTTATAATTGTAAAGGATTCAGCACATCTGGATGAGATTTTGCTTGAAGCTCTCACAAATTTTAACATGAGGAAAAAGTGATGAGCAAAATATGCTGGCCGAATGCCAAAAGCAGCAGAGGATGTGGGGACCCCAGATAAAATCTCATTTGTCTTGCCCATGTGTGGTTTAAGCCAAAGAGAGAGCCTTGTTCTGCCTGGAAACTGGTTTTTGCCATCTATTCCAGCAGCCATGGAGATGTGAGCAAACAGATTTCAAAGGTGAATCACCACATTTATTGGAAGATGGTGCACTCAGGGCACCACAAGCTGTTCCTTTCATCCCTGCCTTTTCTAATCTGCCAGTCAAAATCAGAATTGTGGCCTGGCATGTAGGACATGAGCTCTGTCATCTATTTCTTTCATTGTTACTCCAAGACATAAGTGATTCAACTACAGCAAAGGGCATTGTGCACCTGCTAGGAATTCATCCTGAAGGATTTCCTCTCTGTACCACCTCCTCTGCTAAGCTTCTTCTATGAATGAGGAAGAGCACATGGGTTCCACTTTCTAAGTGGCTTCTGACTCAATAATTGCAAACCACACCACTATTTCCATGTCCTCTTACATTATGGTATGTTTAAAGTAGGGTGAGAAGCGACTTCTGAAATATGGAAGGAAAAGACTTTTGTCCATTCTGAGTGTTTGGAGGCAAAAGATCATGACAAATGGGCTTGGTGGGATAGGTACTATGGTAGCCATTTTAACAGTGGCTCTTGAACATACTGGCTAGCCTCCCTATCCTTTATCTTTGGCATATCATGAGGAAACCCCGTTCAGAAAGGACAAAGATCTAAGTAAGAATCTAAGCATTCTTTGCTAATGGAGAATTAGCTGATCTAGCTGTTAAAGAGATGGAAGGGCTCACTTTTGGAGTGAGCCTTTTAGGTTCTTTTGAGATGATTTGTTGGTTACCTGGTTTGTGAACATCCAATATCACAATTTCCCACTAATAGAAGCAGGCCCATTGAATGGAAAACAGTGCCAAAAAACAGTGATCAAACAATGATCTCAGAAGTAGGCTTGACCAGTTACTGTCTTCAGCCCTCATCCCAACTTTCTCACATTGGAGAGATCAGTTCCCAGAAGCACAAGAATCTCTAGAGTGCAAAGGATACTAATCAGAGAGACATAAATATTATCTTTTAACAAACAAATATGCCTCAGACTGAGAAGGCAGAAAAACAGTCATAATTTCTGTCCAAAGGCACACACAGCTTCCAAATCATGTGGGATCCACAATGGTGCTTTGTCTGTCTTGCCTTTAAGGATGCTGCCTTCATTCCTGTGATGTGCAAAAATTAAACAAGTAAAGAAATACAACATGCAAAAAAAGGATAACATACCTCACACTCTTAGAATTTCATATGTATCTTTTTCCAACCTTTAACTTTCAGTCTGCATGCAACTGCATGTTGGAGAGATGTGTTTCTTGTAAGCAGCAAATAGATGGGTTTTGTTTTTTAATCCATTCAGCCAGTCTGTGTCTTTTAACTGGAGAGTGGAGGCCATTTACATTCAATGTGACTGTTGATAAGTAGTGACTTTGCCCTGCCATTTTCCCAAAGATATTTCTGATATATACTTTGAATTTCCTGTGATCTTTTACTGAGAGAAATTCCATGCCAACGGAAAACAAAACAGAGCTGGCATAGCCATCTTAATATCAGACAAAATAAACTTTAACACAAAAACTGTTAAGAGACACAAAGAGGGCACTATATAGTGATTAAGGAATCAATTCAACAGGAAGATGTAACTATTATAAATCTATGTGCACCTAATTATAGGGCACCCGGTTATTTAAAAGATATGCTAAGGAACTTAAAGGGAGACATAGGATTCAATACAATAGTATTGGGGGATTTCAATACTCCATTTTCAGCAATGGACAGATAAACCAGGCAGAAGATCAACAAGGAAACAGCAGATTTAATCAACACTATAGAACAAATGCATCTAACAGATATCTATAGAACTTTTCATCCTACACTTAAAGAATACACATCCTTCTCAGCAGTACATGCAAATTTCTCTAGGATTGACCACATGCTAGGCCATAAAGCAAGTCTAAGCAAATTCAAAAGAATCAAAATCATACCAGGCATCTTCTCAGGTCACAAGGAATGAAGACTATTGGAACTCATAGAAGAGTTTGGCAAAGTAGCAGGATATAAAGTCAATGCACAAAAATCAACAGCCTTTGTATACACAGACAATGCCATGGCTGAGGAAGAACTTCTAAGATCAATCCCATTCACAATAGCTACAAAAACAATCAAATACCTTGGAATAAACTTAACCAAGGATGTCAAAGATCTCTACGATGAAAATTACAAAACCTTAAAGAAAGAAATAGAAGAGGATACCAAGAAATGGAAAAATCTTCCATGCTCATGGATTGGAAGAATCAATATCATCAAAATGTCCATTCTCCCAAAAGCAATTTATAGATTCAATGCAATACCAATCAAGATACCGAAGACATCCTTCTCATATCTGGAAAAATAATGCTGAAATTCATATGAAGACACAGGAGACCTGCAATAGCTAAAGAAATCTCATATCAAAAAAAAAAAAAAGCCAGAGACATCACAGTACCAGATTTCAAGACTATCTACTGGGAAGTTATAATCAAAACAGCATGGTACTGGTCCAGAAACAGATGCATAGACCAATGGAACAGAATAGAAACACCAGACCTCAATCCAAACATCTATAGACAACTTATATTTGATCAAGGATCTAAAACCAAAACCTGGAGCATGGACAGTCTATTCAACAAATGGTGCTGGGAAAACTGGATTTCCACATGCAGAAGCATGAAGCAAGACCCCTACCTTTCACCTTACACAAAAATCCACTCAACATGGATTAAAGATCTAAATCTACAACCCAACACCATCAAATTATTAGAGAACATTGGAGAAACCCTGCAAGATATAGGCACCGACAAAGACTTTTGGAAAGGACCGTGGAGGCATAGCCAATCAAAGCCAAAATTAACAATTGGGATTACATCAAATTGAGAAGTTTCTGTACTGCAAAAGAAACAGTCAGGAAAGTGAAGAGGCAACTGACAGAATGGGAAAAAATATTTGCAAACTATGCAACAGATAAAGGTTTAACAACCAGAATCTACAAAGAGATCATGAAACTCCACAACAACAAAACAAACATCCCACTTAAGAGATGGGACAAGAACATCAACAGACATATTTCAAAAGAGGAAATCCAAATGGCCAACAGACACATGAAAAAATGTTCAGGATCACTAGCAATCAGGGAAATGCAAATCAAACCACAATGAGGTTTCACCTCACCCCGGTTAGAATGGCTCACATGCAGAAATCTACCAACAATAGATGCTGGAGAGGATGTGGGGAAAAAGGGACACTAACCCACTGTTGGTGAGAAGGCAAACTGGTAAAGCCACTATGGAAGTCAGTCTGGAGATTCCTCAAAACCTGAATATAGCCCTACCACATGACCCAGGCAACCCACTCTCTGGAATTTACCCAAAGGAAATTGAATTGGCAAATTAAAGAGCTGTCTACACCTTAATGTTTATTGCAGTTCAATTCACAATAGCCAAGACATGGAATCAACCTTAAAGCCCATCAACAGTAGACTGGGACATGTACTCTATAGAATACTATACAGCAGTAAAAAAAAAAAATCTGTCATTTAAAACAAAATGGAGGAATCTAGAACACATCATGCTGAGTGAAATAAGCCTGTCCCAAAGGGACAAATATCATGTGTTCTCCCTGATCTATGACAACTACTGAGCACCTAAAAGGAAACCTGTAGAATTGAAATGGACACTATGAGAAACAATGACTTGATCAGCCCTTGTTCTGACTTTCGAGGAACAACTTACTATTTTATTCTTTTTAGTATTTTTTGTCCTTATTAATACCACTGGTTGAACTTTTTAACACACAATTATTCTTATGTGTTTACATGTAACTGAACAGTGATCCCTGTTAAATATAATAGTGGGAATAAGAGAGGGAGGAGTTGTACAGTTCGGCACATGCTCACTCGGACTTATCTCTAATGGTAGATCTGGAAACATACCAGAGGATTCCAATTCAATCCCATGAAGGTGGCATGTACCAATGCCATCTCACTAGTCCAAGTGATAAGTTTCAGTTCACAATTGATCAGTCTGATAGGTCTAAGAGTCAAAGGGATGACATAAACAAGACTAGTGTCTGCTAATACTAACTGATAGAATTAAAAAGGAGAGAATGATCCAACATGTGAAGCAGAATGCATAGCAGACTCAAATGGCAGATGCCCTAAACAGCACTCTGGCCTCAGAATCAGCCCTTAAGGCATTTGGATCTGGCTGAAAAGCCCATGAGAGTACTTTAGGCATGGAAATCAAAGACATATGGCAAAAAAGAGACCTAATTAATACACAGTTATTCTTAAGTGTTGAAAATTAACTGAAATGTGATCCCTGTTAAACATAAGAGTGGGGATAAGAGAGGGAAGAGATGTATAATTTGGGACATGCTCAAGCTGACTTGCCCCAAATGGTAGACTTAGAAACATACCAGGGGATTCCAATTCAACCCCATCAAGGTGGCATGTACCAATGCCATCTCACTAGTCCCAGTGATCAATTTCAGTTCACAATTGATCATAATGAAAGGACTAAGAGTCAAAGGGAGCACATAAACAAGTCTAGTACCTGCTAACACTAACTGATAGAATAAATAAAGGGGAGAGTGATCCAACATGGGAAGTGAGATACTCAGCAGACTCATAGAATGGCAGATGTCCTAAATAGCACTCTGGCCTCAGAATCAGCCCTAAAGGCATTCAGATCTGGCTGAAAAGCCCATGAGAGTATTTCAGGCATGGAAAGCCAAGACACTCTGGCAAAAGATCTCTGCGAGTGAGATCCCAGTGGAAAGAACAGGTCTTCAAAGAAGGAGGTACCTTTCTCTGAAGGGAGGAGAGAACCTCCACTTTGACTATGATCTTGTCTAAACAAGATAAGAATCGGAGAACTCAGAGGGCTTCCATAGCCTTGGAAACTCATGACTGGAGCATAGGGAGACTACTGATGCCATAGACAGGAGTGTCAATTGGTAAAGTCAACAACAGGAGTCACTGTGCACTTACTCCTCATGTAGGATCTCTATCCTTAATGTGCTGTACATTGAGATTTAATGCTATAACGAGTACTCAAACAATATATTTCACTTTGTGTTTCTATGGGGGTGCAAACTGTTGAAATCTTTACTTAATGTATACTAAACTGATCCTCTGTAAAAAAAAAAAAAAAGAAAGAAAGAAAGAAATTATCAACTCCCAACTTGACTCTCACTGGGATTAAACATGACAATAGGTCTGATCTGATTTCATCATCATTTAAAGAAAATCATCTATTATTTTTCACTTTATGTTTCTGTGTGGGAGCAAACTGTTGAAATCTTTACTTAATGTATACTAAGCTGATCTTCTGTATATTAAGATAATTGAAAATGAATCTTGATGTGAATGGAAGGGGAGAGGGAGTGGGAAAGTGGAGGGTTGTGGATGGGAGGGACGGTATGGGGGGGAAGCCATTATAATCCATAAGTCGTACTTTGGAAATTTATATTCATTAAATAAAAGTAAAAAAAAAAGAGACCTAAACGAACGATCTGTAGATCTGTAGAAGGTACCTTTCTCTGAAGGGAGGAAAGAACTTCCACTTTGATTATGGCCTTGTCCAAATAAGGTCAGGGTTTGTGAACCCAATAGGCTTCCGTAGCCTTGGCAGCTCATGACAAGAGCCTCTGGCGATTACTGATGTCTTAAACAAGAGTGTCAATTGTTAAATCAACAATGGGAGTCACTGTACACTTACTCCCCATATAGGATCTCTGTCCTTCATGTGTTGTACTATGTGAATTAACAGTATAACTAGTACTCAAACAGTACTTTACACTTTGTGTATCTGTTTGGGTGCAAACTGTTGGAATATTTACTTAGTTTATACCAAGTTGATCTTCTGTATATAAAGATAATTGAGGGCCCACGTCATGGCTCAACAGGCTAATCCTCCGCCTAGCGGCGCTGGCACACCAGGTTCTAGTCCCAGTCGGGGCGCCGGATTCTGTCCCAGTTGCCCCTCTTCCAGGCCAGCTCTCTGCTGTGGCCCGGGAGTGCAGTGGAGAATGGCCCAAGAGCTTGGGCCCTGCACCCCATGGGAGACCAGGAGAAGCACCTGGCTCCTGCCATTGGATCAGCGCGGTGCGCCAACCACAGCACACTGGCGGCAGCGGCCATTGGAGGGTGAACCAACGGCAAAGGAAGCCCTTTCTCTCTGTCTCTCTCTCACTGTCCACTCTGCCTGCCAAAAAATAAAAACAAAAAATAAAAAAATAAAGATAATTGAAAGTGAATCTTGATGAAGAATGCCACGGGAGAGGGAGCAGGAGATGGATGGTTGTGAATGGGAGGGAGGTTATGGGGAGGAAAGCTGCTATAATCCTAAAGTTGTACTTTTAAAATTTATATTTATCAAATAAAACTTTTAAAAAAGATGCCAAAATTCATGAAAAAAGAATGATATATATGTGTATATATATACACATATATATATACACATACAAACACATATAAACACACAGATAGTAAGTTTTGTAGAGGATGTGGAGAAAAGGAAACAATTATACACTGGTGGTAAGAATGTAAATTAGTGGCCAGCGCTGTGGCTCACTAGGCTAATCCTCCGCCTTGCCGCGCCGGCACACCAGGTTCTAGTCCCGGTCAGGGCGCCAGATTCTGTCCCGGTTGCCCCTCTTCCAGGCCAGCTCTCTGCTGTGGCCAGGGAGTGTAGTGGAGGATGGCCCAAGTACTTGGGCCCTGCACCCCATGGGAGACCAGAATGAGTACCTGGCTCCTGCCATCGGATCAGCGCGGTGCGCCGACCGCAGCGCGCCCACCGCGGTGGCCATTGGAGGGTGACCCAACGGCAAAGGAAGACCTTTCGCTCTGCCTCTCTCTCTCTCACTGTCTACTCTGCCTCTAAAAAAAATAAAAAATAAATAAAAAAAGAATGTAAATTAGTGTAGCTGATATGGAATACAGTATGGAAGTTCTTCAAAAAATAAATCTAGAACTACTATATGATGCATCAACCCTACTTCTGACAATATAGCCAAAGATATAAAATTAGCATCAGGAACATGTACATGTATTCTCACATTCATAGAAACACTGTTCACAGTGATTACTCTGAATACCATAAATGCTCATCAAGAGATGAGTATACAGGAGAAATAGGTTATATGCCCATAATGGAATGTTATTCAGCATTCAGAAGAAGGAAATCCTGTCACACACTACAGCATGGATGAACCTTGATGATATTATGCTAAGTGAAACAGGTCAATCACAAATATTGCATGAATCCACATATGTAAAGTATTTAAAGTAGTCAAGCACCTAAAAGCAAAAGGTAGAATGATTGCTTCCAGGGGTTAGGGGGAAGGGAAAATGGGAATGTGTTGTTTGATGGGCATAGTTTCAGTTATGTAAGGTGAAAAAGTTCTAGAAATGTGTTGAATAACAATGTATAAATAATGACCAGTAATATACTGTGCAGTTGGTAGAAATTTTGTTATAAGGATAGAGTTCTTTTTATATGCTTTTTGATCACAATAAAAAAAAGAACCATTTATGTGCAGAGGTATCTATAGTAGCAGTGAGTAGCTGGATGTGGTAGCCTGCGAAGGACCTTGATTATCGTCTTCAAACCAGAAGAGTCAAGGAAGTGTAGGGGACCCAGAAACACTTTAGGCACAAGCCCTCTTGTCTTTCCAACTTAAATGATTTTGCATAATTTGTTATGATATGTGACACCTCCTCTTAAATGAGGAAAATAGACTACATGTCTAGCAGTATCTTGAAAGTCCACTTAAATCACCAGTGACTACATGTCTAGCAGTATCTTGAAAGTCCACTTAAATCACCAGTTCCACCAAACACAGTGCAAGCACTACATGGGTCCTGATATGCCATAAGGAAAGGAGCTAGCAAGAGAACAGACCAGGAACAAGGAATGGAGCCAGAGTATCCTAATGTATTCCAGTCGCCATAACAAAATGCCAAAGCTGAGGGGCTTATAAACAACCAAAATTTATTTCTCAAAATTTTTAAGGCTGGCAGTCCAAGGTCAGGATGCCAGCATAGTTCAGCTCTTGTGAGGGCCTCCCTGGGTCCCAGAATTCTGTCTTCTTGTTCAGTGTTCAGATAGTAGAAAGAGGCCAAGCAGTTTTCTGGGCCCTCTTTTATAGGCATGAATACCACTTACAAGAGTGCCACCCTGATGACTTAATCACCTCCCAAAGCCCCCGACTCCCA
Source organism: Oryctolagus cuniculus (assembly GCF_964237555.1). Lineage (NCBI taxonomy): Eukaryota > Metazoa > Chordata > Mammalia > Lagomorpha > Leporidae > Oryctolagus > Oryctolagus cuniculus. The sequence goes on from NC_091453.1 coordinate 127,787,182, forward strand.
GAACCATCATCTTGGGGGTTAGGATTTCAACATTGGAACTGGGAGGAGGGGGAAGGGTGCAAACATTCAGTCCACTGTACCAATAGGCATTCCAGGCAGTCAAATTGTACAGTCTGGAGCTAGCATGGCACAGGACAGTTTCTACCTGGAATTTCTGACATTGGCTGAGGAGAGTTCTAGCATTATAGAGCCAGAACAGTGTGCTTGATGGATCTCATTCATCCATCAGTCATGATTATGAACCCTCATGTACGTGCTTGGTCAATCATCATCTCAGACCCATTTGCATGGCTTCTATGTGCTGACATTGAACAGAGGGAATTGTAAAGAAAACTGGCCTGAGGTACACAAAAGACAAAGACCTTTTCATGTGAGTTCTAGACCAATACTCCCAAATCTGAAAACCATGGAGCCTTGAAGGTCTTTGGAGTTCATGCAGAGTGTTCAGCATGGAAATGGAAGCAACCCTGGACTGAAAAAATGGTACAGGTGCTTCACAGAGGTACATTTGCATGAAGGACAAGAGCGGGGGCTCCACAGATGTACTGCTTGGCTTTAAATCTCAGTTCTGACACTAGCATGGTTTCCTTATTTCTTCATCTGTGTGACTGAGATGCACAACACTATTTGCTGGAGAATATGTGAAGCATATAAATATTTGATCATTGTTACATGCATGCTACCATTTTTCAAATGCCTCCAGATGCTATTATAATAAATGAAATATAAATTTATTTTAAAATGTAACCAAATCAAGTTCAAGCATTATGATTTCTCTGTGTGCACAAAATGAAGGATGGCAGTTCCCATAGTGCAACTAATCCATGACCCTTGAGCTTCTCCAGCCATTTCCTTACAGAATTGGGATTTAGGACTGACTGGACCTAGCTTTTCATTCCAGCTCCACTCTCCACTTTTCCATTGAGCACTCAAGAAACATGTATTAAAAACCTAATTTAACAAAGCCCAAGTGGGATACTACCTCCTAGCAATAAATTATTTTGTTTGCTTAAATCTCATTTTACTTACCTGTAAAGTGGGCCTCTAGTTCTCAGTTTGCTTTGAAAATCAGATGCATAGCTTAAATAAAATCATGTAACATAGTGCCTGGCACACAGAAGATGCTCAGTAAGTGTCCATTTTCTTTCTGTCTCATGAAATGACAACTGAGAAATGGCAATATAACCTGTCTGATCCTCTAAATATAAAAAAAAATCATGAATGGTTTCATAATAGTTGCAAGAGTTGAAAGATATCCTTCCTTCTATAAGCAGGAGCTGGGGATGATATAAAAATTAGATCCCATAAACCATATTTTAGTCAGGGGCTTCTGCTGCCTTTGTGGGAATGAGCCCAGAACACAGACACTGGTTAGAAGGAGAAACCTAAGCCTAGAAATTCTCAGTGGCTTGAAATTTAATCAGATTGGGTGCCAACATTTAATTATAGATATAGCTCCTAAAGGGGCTCATATCTATATCAATATCCATTAGATAAACATGTGGGTCCCCAAGGCCAAAGTGAGAAGGAGTGGGGCTCTGAGTGCAGGGATAAAGAATGAGAGGATGGATGGAGGCAGACTAGGAACATCAATTCACCCCAGGCAGGGAACACTCATTTGTGATCCCATCCCTGTGGTTTACTCGGCATCACAGAGCATGCCTAAAGAACACTGCAGTAATGATAATAAATCCACAGTACAGCAGGGATCAGGGTGACATGTTCACAAGCTTCCCAGAAGGTGCTTACAACATACTCAAATCTCGCACAAAGGATACAGGCATAGGTAAGTGGGACAGAGATTGCCTTCATGGAGCTTACAGTCTAACAGGGGAGATAGATAACAAACATATGGATATATGATACAGGGCAGTGATAAGCATTAGGAAGCAAAATGTATCAGAGAAAGGGGTCCATGAGTGACGTATTATGTGAAGTTAAGGGTGTAGGTGTTCTTATAAGAGAGGTTGTTTGAAGAACGTGTCTCTGCAGAGGTGGCTTTTGAACAGAGAGCTGTGTGTGATAGGAAGGCAAGCACTGAGTCTGGGGAAAGGGTTCTAGTCAAATGGCAAAGTAAGTACAAAGACTTATAGGCATAAACAAGCTTGGAAAGGCCAGAATCAGCTGGAAGAGCAGCATGGGTGTTAGGAGTAAACCAGAGTAGAAGGGGTCAGAAAATAGCCAGCCAATCTGTGCTCACATTACTACCCTCTTGCTTTAAATCACCCTGTCTCTCCTGTGGATTGTGTTACAGCCTCCTTCAGTCATGTTCCAGCTTCTGCTTTCGGTTCTTCCAATCTATTGCACTGGCTCCAAGTTTTTCTGAGTATTAGAATCACCTGGGAAATATTTATTCTTTTCCTTTTATTTTTGTTAACTCATGTTTTTACTAAATGTCTGTTCATAGGTGGCAAAGAGTTTTAAAGGTTAGCAGTGGCTGTGACTCAGGATTTGAACCCACTCAGTTAATTCCAGAGTCTCCACTCTAGCTATTATAGTTCACTGCCTAAGTGCAAAGATGCTAAATAGCTCATGATTACACACTAAGTGCTATGTGCTAAGCGCTGTCTTACAGATAGTAACTGCTTTAATATTCATGCTAATCCTATCAGATCAGTTCTAGTAATCTATGATGACGGATGAAGAAACTGAGGCCCAGAGAATTTAAGCAGATCATCTAAGGTCACAGAGCTAGCAGGAGTTGAATTTTGTATCTGAAGCCATGCAGTATGTCTCTAGACATACATTTTTAATTGGGGCAATATTGACCCTAAGGGGACAATAATTTGTACTTGGCAGGATAAAAGAATTCTTCATGGATATGACTTAGATACAGGGGTACTTCAAAAATTCAAGAAAAACGCATAGTATGAGGAAAAACTATGCATGGATTTAAGATACTTTGCATAAAATAAACTTTTTTCACTTAACTTTTCTGTGAACTTTTTGAAGACTCCTTGTATAGCACTTAAATAGTATGTCAGTCAGGGTTTTCCAGAGAGATAGAACTAACAGAATGGGTATATGTATTTGTGCACAGAGAGGTTTATTAGAAGGAGTTGGCTCACATGAATATGGAGGGTGACAAGTCCACAATTTTCAGAGTGGGTGGGCAGTCTAGAGAGCCTGGAGAGCCCATGTTCCAGTTCAAGTCTCAAGGCTGTGTGCTGTAGCACCAGAAAGAGCCGATATTACAGTTGAAGTCCAGAGAGAGTCTGCTGGAGAAGTCTTCCCCACTAGGGGAAGCTAGGTTTTTTTGTTCAACTTAGGCCTTCAACTTATTAGATGAGACCCATTAACATTCTGGAGGGCTAGCTATTTTACTCAACGTATACTGATATATTGTTAAACTCATCCAAAAATACTCTCATGGAAATACCCAGAGTAATGTTTGACAAATATCTGGCTCTCCATGGTCCAACCAAGTTGTTATATGAAATGAGCCAATACAAGTGGAAATACAATATATGGGGAAGACAAATTGGAAAAATTAAGGGAAAAAACATCTGAAAATTTCCTTAGGTGATGCGGGTGTATGGATCAATAATGAACAAAAGAATTGAGAAACATTGTGCTACAGTGTTCCTTTAATCATCACAACTTTAGGGCAGCTCCTTGGTAGAGAAACCACACAGATGAGCAAGACACTTAGCATTATAGCAGTGACTAATACTTATTGTAGGTTTGCCATATGCACATACAGTGGCTAGAGTTTTACATGTGTACAGAAGGCATTGCTAAGTACTGCTGGGGTTCCAGTTTGCTCCATTAACTACTTCCTCTCACCACATAAGAGTAGGAGCTCGCTGGACTATTAGGATCCCCCTTCCTTGAAATCAAAGTGTCCTGGGCCTTTTGGGGTGGTGTCCACTGAGATAATAAGACAGGACAGAGTAAAGAATGGTTGAAAATCTCTGCTGATGGAATTCCAAACCCCACTCTGACATACAGATCGGGCAGTAGAGGGCTTGTAGACTCTGAGTGACAGGTTCTTCGCCAAGTGAGACTGCGACTTGTGGGCTCTTAGGACAACTTTCCTGAAATCAGATCCTGGGGTTTTAAACCTCAACCAAAATCTTCCTGGCTTGCTCCTCGCAAGTGAGTTTTAAAAGCTTCTCAAGCCCATGTCACAATTCAAGCTAACTAAATCAGAAATCCTGAGTGTGAGAGCCAGGAGTCTATAGTTTTAAAATCACTCCCAGGGGGCCTGCATTGTGGCTTATTAGGCTAAGCCTCTGCCTGCGGTGCTGGAATCCCATATGGGCAATGGTTCATATCCCAGCTGCTTCTGTTCCTATCCAGCTCTCTGCTATGGCCTGAAAAAGTAGTAGAAGATAGCCCAAGTGTTTGGGCCGCCGACTCACATGGGAGATCCAGAAGAAGCTCCTGGCACCTGGCTTTGGGACAGCCCAGCTCTTATTGTTGCAGCCATTTAGGGAGTGAACCAGTAGATGGGAGATCTTTCTCTCGATCTCTCCCTCATTCTATCTGTAACTCTGCTTCTCAAATAAATAAATAAATCTTTAAAAAGACCAGATGATTCAAAATGGGCAATTTTTTTTTGCTTTCAAACATTTATTTAATGAATATAAATTTCCAAAGTACAGCTTATGGATTACAATGGCTTCCCCCCCATAACGTCCCTCCCACCCGCAACCCTCCCCTTTCCCACTCCCTATCCCCTTCCATTCACATCAAGATTGATTTTCAATTCTCTTTATATACAGAAGATAAGTTTAGCATATATTAAGTAAAGATTTCAACAGTTTGCTCCCACACAGAAACATAAAGTGAAAAATAATGTTTGAGTACTAGTTATAGCATTAAATCTCAATGTACAGCACACTAAGGACAAAGATCCTACATGAGGAGTAAGTGCACAGTGATTCCTGTTGTTGACTTAACAAATTGACACTCTTGTTTATGACCTCAGTAATCACCCTAGGCTCTTGTCATGAGCTGCAAAGGCTATGGGAGTCCCTGAGTTCACTGACTCTGATCACATTTAGACAAGGCTATAGTAAAAGTGGAAGTTCTCTCCTCCCTTCAGAGAAAGGTACCTCTTTCTTTGATGACCCATTCTTTCCACTGGGATATCACTCGCTGAGATCTTTCATTTAGTTTTTTTTTTTTCCCCAGAGTGTCTTGGCTTTCCATGCCTGAAAGTCTCATGGGTTTTTCAGCTGGATCCGCATGCCTTAAGGGCTGATTCTGAGGCCAGAGTGCTGTTTAGGACATCTGACATTCTATGGGTCTGCTGTGTATCTCACTTTGCAGAAGATATGATTCTTTATTTAGGGGACCCAAAGAACTGTACTAAGAGATTATTGGAACTCATAGAAGATTTTGGCAAAGTAGCAGGTTATAAATCAATGCACAAAAATCAACAGCCGTTGTATACACAGACAATGCCATGGCTGAGGAAGAACTTCTAAGATCAATCCCATTCACAATAGCTACAAAAACAATCAAATACCTTGGAATAAACTTAACCAAGGATGTTAAAGATCTCTACGATGAAAATTACAAAACCTTAAAGAAAGAAATAGAAGAGGATACCAAAAAATGCAAAAATCTTCCTTGCTCATGGATTGGAAGAATCAATATCAAAATGTCCATTCTCCCAAAAGCAATGTATAGATTCAATTCAATACCAATCAAGATATCGAAGACCTTCTTCTCAGATCTGGAAAAAATGATGCTGAAATTCATATGGAGACACAGGAGACCTCGAATAGCTAAAGCAATCTTGTACAACAAAAACAAAGCCAGGGGCATCACAATACCAGATTTCAGGACATACTACAGGGCAGTTGTAATCAAAACAGCATGGTACTGGTACAGAAACAGATGCATAGACCAATGGAACAGAATTGAAACACCAGAAATCAATCCAAACATCTACAGCCAACTCATATTTGATCAAGGATCCAAAACCAATCCCTGGAGTAAGGACAGTCTATTCAATAAATGGTGCTGGGAAAACTGGATTTCCATGTGCAGAATCATGAAGCAAGACCATCACCTTTCACCTTACAAAAAAATTCACTCAACATGGATTAAAGTCTTAAATCTACGACCTGACACCATCAAATTATTAGAGAGCATTGGAAAAACCCTGCAAGATATAGGCACTGGCAAAGACTTCTTGGAAAACACCCCAGAAGCACAGGCAGTCAAAGCCAAAATCAACTATTGGGATTGCATCAAATTTGAGAAGTTTCTGTACTGCAAAAGAAACAGTCAGGAAAGTGAAGAGGCAACTGACAGCATGGGAAAAAATATTTGCAAACTATGCAACAGATAAAGGGTTAATAACCAGAATCTACAAGGAGATCAAGAAACTCCACAAAAACAAAACCAACAACCCACTTAAGAGATGGGCCAAGGACCTCAATAGACATTTTTCAAAAGAGGAAATCCAAATGGCCAACAGGCACATGAAAAAATGTTCAAGGTCACTAGCAATCAGGGAAACACAAATCAAAACCACAATGAGGTTTTACCTCACCCCAGTTAGAATGGCTCACATTCAGAAATCTACCAACAACAGATGCTGGAGAGGATGTGGGGAAAAAGGGACACTAACCCACTCTTGGTGGGAATGCAAATGGGTTAAACCACTATGGAAGTCAGTCTGGAGATTCCTCAGAAACCTGAAGATAACCCTACCATTCAACCCAGCCATCCCACTCCTTGGAATTTACCCAAAGGAAACGAAATTGGCAAACAAACAAGCTGTCTGCACATTAATGTTTATTGCAGCTCAATTCACAATAGCTAAGACCTGGAACCAACCCAAATGCCCATCAACAGTAGACTGGATAAAGAAATTATGGGACATGTACTCTATAGAATACTATACAGCTGTCAAAAACAACGAAACCCGGTCATTTGCAACAAGATGGAGGAATTTGGAAAACATTATGTTGAGTGAATTGAGCCAGTCCCAAAGGGACAAATATCATATGTTCTCCCTGATCGGCAACTACTAACTGAGCACCAAGGGGGAAACTTGTTGAAATGAAATGGACACTATGGGAAACAGTGACTTGATCAGCTCTTGTCCTGATGGTTGATGTACAATGTAATACTTTATCCATTTTAGTATTTTTTTTGTTCTAGTACCATTGGTTGAACTCTGTAATTAACACACAATTATTCTTAGGTGTTTAAATTTTAACTGAAAAGTGATCCCTGTTAGGAATTTGGAAAGCATTATGCTGAGTGAAATAAGCCAATCCCAAAGGGACAAATACCACTTGTTCTCCCTGATAGGTGACAACTAACTGAGCACCAAAAAGGAAACCTGTTAAAGTGAAATGAACACTATGAGAAACGGTGACTTGATCAGCCCTCACCCTGACTGTTGATGAGCAACTTGATATGTTATCCCTCTTAGTACTTTTTGTTTGTTTGTTCTACTTAATACCTTTGGTTGAATACTATAATCAATACACAATTCTTCTTAAGTGTTGAAACTTAACTGAAAAGTGATCGCTGTTAAATATAAGAGTGGGAATAAGAGAGGGAAGAGATGTGCAATTCGGGACATGCTCAAGCTGACTTACCTCAAACGGTAGAGTTAAAAACATACCAGGGAATTTCAATTCAATCCCATCAAGGTGGCACGTACCAATGCCATCTCACTAGTCCCAGTGATCAATTTCAGTTCACAATTGATCATAATGATAGGACTAAGAACCAAAGGGATCACATAAACAAAAATAGTGTCTGCAAATACTAGCTGATAGAAAAAATTTTGATAATTGTTGGTCTAGTCTCAACACTGCAATTAGAGCTGTTTTAATGAAAAAAGTCTAATCATGCATCTCTTCCTTGTTTTCAACCTTCAAGCTACCATTGCATTATAAAGCCAACTTTTTTCCTGTGACTTACAAGGTCAAAATGCTATGAGTTATTAGTCAGCAATTAAAAGGTAACTGCAAAACCTAGAGGGTTTTCCTGGTAAAGCTAAAGAGGTTTTCAATTCTTTCATCCAGAGAGTAGAGAAAACTAAGGGCCAGGTGTAAAAATGAATCATCAGAATAGCAGAGCTCCAAAGGAGTATAATCTCTTAACTACAGGCCTATTAGGCCAAAGCCAGGGCTTAGATTAGGAAAAAATGAGACTTCATTGGAACACTTGGGTAGAACATCTGCAAATATGGAAGCCTCAATACTCTTCGAATCCTTTTGCATCTGCAGAAGCAGCCCACTCTTTTCCAGAAATTTTATTTCCTTTTTTGAGGATGAGGGCAAGTCGTGCCCTGAAAGTAGCATGTACATCCTTAGGATCTGTCTTAGTCTCCTCTTCTGGATGGTAGTCCAATAGTGAGGTTGTGTCACAATATAACCTGGCTGAAGGCAAGGATAGGCCTGCTAAAGGAAGAAAAGTACTTGACCTCAGGAGAGCTACTGGGCTTAGTCAGCATTAACCAATCAGCAGGAGCCAGGATAGAATGCATAGGACAGAATTCTGGGGGTACTGAATCAAATTGGAGTCAGAACAAAAAACTGGGTAAGATATACAGATATTAACACACTCACTGAAAGATAATATAAAAATTTGCTTCGGATGATTTTTTAAAAGATTTTTTTTTAACTTTTATTTAATGCATATAAATTTCCAAAGTACGACTTATGGATTACAATGGCTTCCCCCCAATACCGTCCCTCCCACCCACAACCCTCCACTTTCCCACTCCCTCTCCCCTTCCATTCACATCAAGATTCATTTTCGATTATCTTAATATACAGAAGATCAGCTTAGTATACATTAAGTATGGACTTCAACAGTTTGCTCCCACACAGAAACATAAAGTGAAAAACAATAGATGATTTTTTTTAAATGATGATGAAATCAGATCAGACCCATTGTCATGTTTAATCCCAGTGAGAGTCAAGTTGGGAATTGATAATTTCTTTTTTTTTTTTTTTACAGAGGATCAGTTTAGTATGCATTAAGTAAGGATTTCAACAGTTTGCACCCCCATAGAAACACAAAGTGAAATATACTGTTTGAGTACTCGTTATAGCATTAAATCTCAATGTACAGCACATTAAGGATAGAGATCCTACATGAGGAGTAAGCGCACAGTGACTCCTGTTGTTGACTCTACCAATTGACACTCCTGTCTATGGCATCAGCAATCTCCCTCTGCTCCAGTCATGAGTTTCCAAGGCCATGGAAGCCCTCTGAGTTCTCTGACTCTTATCTTGTTTAGACAAGGTCATAGTCAAAGTGGAGGTTCTCTCCTCCCTTCAGAGAAAGGCACCTCCTTCTTTGATGACCTGTTCTTTCCACTGAGATCTCACTCACAGAGATCTTTTGCCAGAGTGTCTTGGCTTTCCATGCCTGAAATACTCTCATGAGCTTTTCAGCCAGCTCCGAATGCCTTTAGGGCTGATTCTGAGGCCAGAGTGCTATCCAGGACATCTGCCATTCTATGAGTCTGCTGAGTATCTCACTTCCCATGTTGGATCACTCTCCCCTTTATTTACTCCATCAGTTAGCGTTAGCAGGTACTAGACTTGTCTATGTGCTCCCTTTGACTCCCAGTCCCTTCACCATGACCAACTGTGAACTGAAACTGATCACCTGGAACAGTGAGATGGCATTGGCACATGCCACCTCGATGGGATTGAATTGGAATCCCCTGGTATGCTTCCAACTCCACCACTTGGGGCAAGTCAGCCTGAGCATGTCCCAAATTATACATCTCTTCCCTCTCCCATTCCCACCACCATGTTCAACAGGGATCACATTTCAGTTAATTAAAAGATTTATTTATTTTACTTGAAAGTCAGAGTTACACAGAGAGAGGAGAGGGAGAGAGGGAGAGAGAGGGAGAGAGAGGGAGAGAGAGGGAGAGAGAGGGAGAGAGAGGGAGAGAGAGGGAGAGAGGGAGAGAGAGGGAGAGAGGGAGAGAGAGGGAGAGGGGGAGAGGGAGAGAGAGAGAGAGAAAAAGAGAGTGAGAGAGAGAGAGAGAGAGAGAGAGAGAGAAGTCTTCCATCTGCTGGTTCACTCCCCAACTGGCAGCAACAGCTGGAGCTGCGCCAATCCAAAGCCAGGAGCCAGGAGCTTCCTCTGGGTCTCCCATGTGGGTGCAGGGGCCCAAGGACTTGGGCCATCTTCTACTGATTTCCCAGGCCACAGCAGTGAGCTGGATAGGAAGTGGAGCAGCCGGGTCTCAAACGGCACCCATATGAGATGCTGGTGTTAAAGGGCGTTAACCCACTGCGCCACAGCGCTGGCCCCAGGATGATTCTTATAAGTATGAAAAAATCAATAGTCCACAACAATCAAAGTAGAAATGCCATATTTTGAGACAAAAAATTAAAATAGGAATTAAAGACTCTTGAGAAGTAGGTGTGCTAGAGTTGCTATCCCATGGAATTCTGGAATCACAACCAGAAGAATATTTCTTATGTTCAAGCTTAAAGGATGTAACATGCACCAATGCCATTAGGAAACACTGAGGAAAGAAGCAATAGCATCACTAAGAAGACCATGGTGGATCTCCCTTGTATGACAGGGAAGATGATAAGAAAGAAAATCAGAACTTAACTCACTGATAGCAACATGGAAAACAATAGAGGCAAGGTGATAAATTTTGCTATCCAAAGCTATATTGGTGCAATTACTATAGTGTGCAGCAAGATCAGAATTGTTAGGATGGTTTGATCTACATAGAACTAGAGATAGAATTTTTAAAACACAGCATTCCTAGGGACAAGATATTTGGGGGTCAGCAAAGCAGTAAACAGACTATACAAACAGAAGAAATCAAGGATGGATGAACAAGAAAAGGTGGGCAATCACACCAACAAAATGTCAAAATCTTTCGTTTTAGTTTCCAGAACTAAGAAACCCTTCAAACTCTGAACCACTGAATAAAGGAAAGGCTGGGTCCACCAGAGGAAGGATCATACATTACCATGCCAGTGTATATGGTGATTGTACCTACAGATTTCCTCAATAATGACCACTGGCCACTTACTTGTATGCTCAAGAAAGTGGAATGCAGAAACAATTCATGAAACATAAGTTTCCATTGATAACCCAAGGGCTTGAAGTATTACATGAACCTCCATCACAGTAGGTGCATATGAGGGTTAGGTAATATATGCACTCCTAGACTAGGTCTGGCTTACATTATGTCCACAGGATCCAGATTCACTTGATGATCATTTAATCTTCTGGTATCCAAATGTATAATTACAATTGACATATTTGACAATTGGCACAAGACCCACATTAGTTATTTGACTTGCTATGTAAGAGGTATCATAGTGAAGAAGGCCAAATAGAAGCCCCATGCATCATCTGGGTCTATTAAAAACCTGAATAGGAGCATCACAACATAAACTTCTAGGGTTCTAGAGAAAATCCATTCCATCTGCAGTGGAAAATTATACAACTTTTAAAGAAGAGTCTCTGGCATAATATTGGGCCCTAGGAGAGATGAACTATTTGGCCATAAACCATTAAGGGACTTCGCAGCCAGGGTTACTGTGCATGAACTGAGCTCTTTTAGAACTCCATTCAAAAAGTTAGGTGTGCTCATCAGCAATCTATTGTGAGACCAACTGAGGGCAGAGGGAAAGTACAGGACTTGTTTTACAGGTGAGTGGGATCAATATGTAGATGCAAGCTGAAAATGAGAACCATGGCTGAAATTTAGCCCACTAAGGGGTAATCTTAAAAACAGCAGTGAATGTAAATCCTCTGAATGTGCAGGGTTATGGGTGATGGTGCAATTGTCCCTTAACTTTATTTGGAAAGAGAAATATAACACGCTTAGGGTATATAAAGACTTATGGGAAATTGTGAATGGTTAAATTGTTTGTCAGAGGCATACAAATATAAATATTGTCAGACTGGAAATAGGGAAGCCTGAGCTATGCATGAACTTATGGAAGTAAGAATGAACTATGAAGATTTTTGTATAATTTCACACTAAATCCCATCAAAGAACTTCTACAATGGAAAGACATAAAGGTAGACAAAATGACTAAGCTGATCGACATCAGTGCCACCCCAGTGCTGTCCCAATGGACACATAAAAAGTGTAGCCATATGGAAGAGATGGCAGTTATGCATGAGTCTACTTCCACTCATCAAGGCTGATCTAGTAATTGCCACAGTAGAGTTCTCAACTTGCCAGCAATAGGCAACAACACTAAGTCCTCAGTATGACACCTTGAAGAAATGATTAAACATCTGATGGTAAACTGATTATATGGGAACTCCACCAGGGAAGGGGGTTCCATGTGATAGTGACATATTTTAAAAATATTTATTCCAGAGAGGCAGAGAGCAAACAAAAGTAAGCTCCCATCTGCTGGTTCATTATCCAAATGCACACCATGACTAAGGATAGGCTGGGACTAAAGCCAGGAACCAGGATCACAATCCAGTTCTCCCATACAGGAGGTAGGAACCCAATTGCTTGAGCCATCACTGCTGCTTCCAAGAGTCTGAATTAACAGGAATCTGGAGTAAGGAGCTAGAGCTGAAAATCCAACCCAGATATTCCAATATGGTATGTGGATGTCTTCACTGCTAGACTAAATGTGTGCTCCAGAACAATGACTCGTTTTGACAGGAATGGAGATATATTGCGGAAATGACCTCAGCAACACAAGAATGTTTCAGTTAATTGAATAGGATTGCATAGAACATTGAAACAAATCAAGGGATGCATTTTATAGCAAAGGAGGTGCTGAAGAGGGTGCTACTGGTCATAGAAAATCTACAATCATCTGGAAGCTGTCAGCCTGACAGAGTTACAGTAAAGCCTGTTGAAGGCATAGTGGACATGACAGCTCAAAAACTGTCCCTTGAGCTATACTGAAGGATTCAGTCTATACTATAAATTGACCCAACACTTGCATAGTATTGTGTTCCAAGAGGGTAGAATAAATTGGATCTGGAATCAAGAGATAAAGGCAGAAGTAGAGAAATGTGCTCCCTACCTTTACAAATCTGAACTCTGTGGCCTTAAAAGTCATGATTTCCAAAGTGGAAACATTTCCACTAGGAAAACAGTAAGAGTCTCATTAAACTGTAAACTACAACTGTTGCCTAGATATCCCATGCTTCTTGTACTATGGAACCAGTATGCAAAAAAGACACCATCCTGGAAGAGGTAATTGGTCATAATCATCAAGAGTGGGGAGGAGTGCAATCATACAATATGAGGAGTCCTTACAAAGCTCATGGAAAATGCATACTATGAAAAATTTATACATGTATTTCAAACATTTTATACCAAAATAAGCTTATCTTTTAATTTCATTTCCATAAAACTTTTCAAAGTAGGGCTGTAGACCTAGAGAATAATATGCATGGAACTTAGATGACCCAGTTTATTGCCCAACCTTGATGATAAATAGATAAGAATGGCATGTACAGCTGAAAAAAGAATTGTGATCAGGGGATTCAGACACTTCAGAGATAAGGATCACCATCATGCCACCAGGCAGGCCATCAAAACCACTAGAGGCACTAACTGAGGACAAAAGGGGTCTAGAAAGGAAACAAGATGAGAGAAACATGGAGTATCATCTGGGGCCTCAAGACAGGCTGCAAAAATGGGGGCTATGATTTAACTCATTAACATTCCTCTTATAAGTCTTTTCCTAGGAAAAACAGCCCAACGGAGGTCTTTTGTTAAAGATTTATTTTATCCCAAAGAAATTGTTAGTTTAATGAGTTCAAATTTCATAAGTACAACGTTAGGAATATAGTGATTCTTCCTATCATACCTGCCTTCCCACCACCACTCCCACTCCTCATCCTCTTCTCTCTGTCATTCCCAATCCCATTCTCCATTAAGAAAAAAAAAAAAAAAACTGTTCCACAACAGTCAAGACAAGGGCTGTTTAAGTCATTGCTTCTCAAAAGTGTCAATTTCATTTCTACAGATTTCCTTTTAGGTGCTCTATTAGTTATCACAGATCAGGGAGAACATGTGCATTTGTCCCATTGGGACTGGCTTATTTAACTAAGTATGAATGATTGAAAAGCCAGCTGAAAACATATTAGAGGTCTGTCTGTTACTTCTATGGGCTCCTCATTTTTTTAGAAGAATTTTTATTTTTCATCTACTTGAAAGGCAGGAAGCAACAGCCAAGACTAGTCCAGCATCCCAGAACTCCATCCAGGTCTACTATGTGGGTGGCAGGGGTTCAAGCACTTGATATATCATCTTCTTCCTTCAGGATGCATTAGCGGGAAGATAAATTGGAAGCTGAGTAACCAGGACTCAAAGAGGATGTGGGCATTCCAAAGTATAGGCTTAACCTGCTATACCACAATGACTGTCCCAGGTTCCTGAACATTTACTTGTCTAGGGGCACTTTGATGTGTGGTGGAGAAAGGGAAGCACAAGCCAAATTCAATGACAGAATTACTGCTTCCTCCACTTCCACTGGCACCATGAACAGAAAGAAGTCATTTTATAATTAAAATTTGGTCTTGTTGAGTTGGGGAATATATCCAAATCCCTCAAAGAGTGTGAAATACAGAGCAGTCTTTATGCTTGTCATTAGTTATTAGCCGTATTCTCCACCCTAGGAGACTGACTTCTAGGACTTTCAGATCCAGGTCTCCTGATTATGGCTAATGGGATGGCCATTCCATTGGTAAGAACAATATCGGAATTTTGATGACAAGGCTGGGGAGAGATATGTAGATGAATATTCCAGAATGGACATACAAATAGTGAGTATATATGCCTCCCATATAAGTGCTTGCCAAAGAGTTTTTTTTTTTCGATTCCAGAGGAGGTCCCCAATTATTTGATGGATAAAAGAAAACATTCTATTTATGTCAAGCAACCTCTTTCTCCAACTACTTCAGTGCTTGCTCAATGGCAGGGATGGAGGACATGCCAGGGCTTGATAACATGGCCTCCCCTCACTAAAGTTGATTTGGCTACTGTCACCACTGAATGCCAAACCTGTCAACAGTAGAGGCCAATGCTGAGCCCCCAGTATGGTACCATTCCCTGAAGATTATATACTAACACCAAGTACCAAGTGGCAGGTTTATTCTATACCATAATGAAGGAAGCAGAAATTTGTGTATGGCAAGAGATAATCTTCTGGAGTCCTCCAAGATGGCGGGACAGGGAGAGAGCCCACTGATAGTCCGGAAAAAGATATTTTAACAAAAGTGGAGATACTGTAGTTTCAGGGAAAAGTTAGGGAAAAATCTGCAGAGGAAACTATTCCAGAACAAGTGGGACAAGGTGGACACAGGCACCCATGGCTCAGGACCCCAGCCACCAAGTCTATGCACCAGCGCTGGAAAGGGAGGTAAGGGGAAACTGCAGTAGCCCGAGACACTGGCAGGGAAGTGGCAGGAAGAGCCTAGAGGGAACAAGGCTTGAAGCCCCTTGGGGGAAAGTTCACCAGGCTAACTAGAAGAGAGGAAAAACAAACAAACAAACAAACAAATAAATAAATAAAAGGGACCGGTATGGACACGATTCTCTCTCTCCACTCACCTTACAAAGGCAAGCAAACAAAGAGCAGGCGCCATTTTGGACATATGTAAAAGCTGCGTCCGCCATCAGCCAAGCAGGAAAACCTGACTCTGGTGGGGAGAAATAACAGGAGGTTAGGACTTAGTGAATGTGTGGAACTAATGAACTGAGACTGTGGGAAAAAAAAGACCTAGCATGTGTGAGAGGACTCATGGAGTACCAGAGAAGTGAGTACTCTCTGGAGATGCCACAATCTCGGTAACCTTGGCAACCTGGTGGGGGAGTATAGGAGAATTTGAGCTTACACTGAAGACTGCACAGATCCTTTGTGTGGTCCTAGGGACAGAGAAGACAAATATTATACCCAGAGAGGCCAGAGCTTAGAGCTCAGTACTGCCTTCAACTCTGCTCAGCTGTGCGGATTTACTTCCCTTCTGAATAAAGAGAAAGAGAGAGAGAGATTTACCATGCCTAACCTGGGTGTGTCACCTTTGGCACACCCTTAACCCTGAAGAACAGAACAGAG
Source organism: Oryctolagus cuniculus (assembly GCF_964237555.1). Classification (NCBI taxonomy): domain Eukaryota; kingdom Metazoa; phylum Chordata; class Mammalia; order Lagomorpha; family Leporidae; genus Oryctolagus; species Oryctolagus cuniculus. The sequence goes on from NC_091453.1 coordinate 127,803,204, forward strand.
CTCTCTGGCCACGCCCATCACAAGCCTCTAAGGATCCATCAAAAGCAGACAGTCCACTTAATCTAGGGACATAGTATACCAAGAAAACCCACCACAGCGAGGGAAAAAAAAAAAGAATATCTCCACAATGCCAAGCAACAAACCCAGAAACCAAGGAAACAAGAATAAGGAAGACATTATGATGCTCCCAAATGAACTAGACACCCCAATTCAAGATTATGAAGATGAGGAGATAGAAGAAATGCAATATATGGATTTCAAAAAATTTATGATAAGAACATATAGAAGTTCTCAAAAACAAATTCTTGAACTACAGAAATCCTTACTGCACAGGATAGAAAATCTCTCTCGTGAAAATGAAATCTTAACGAGGAATCAAAATGAAATGTAGAAACTAGTAGAACATGAAATTGTGATAGTGAAGAGAAATCATAATGAATTGAAGAATTCAATGGATCAAATGATAAACACATTAGAGAGCCTTAAAAACAGAAGGAGTGAAGCAGAAGAGAGAATATCGGACTTAGAAGACAGAACACAGGAAAGTATACAGTCAAATCAAAGAAAATAAGAGGAAATTAGAAATCTAAAAAATATTGTTGGGAATCTACAGGATACTATTAAAAAAAACAACATTCAGATTCTAGGAGTTCCTGAAGGCATGGAGAGAGAGAAAGGATAAGAAGGTATTTTTAGTGAGATATTAGCAGAAAACATCCCGGGTTTGGAGAAGGGTAGAGATATCCTAATACAGGAAGCTCATAGAACCCCTAGTAAACATGACCAAAAGAGATCCTCACCACGACACGTTGTAATCAAACTCACCACAGTGAAACATAAAGAAAAGATTCTAAAATGTGCAAGAGAGAAACGTCAGATTACTCTCAGAGGATCTCCAATTAGACTCACAGCACAATTCTCCTCCAAAACACTACAGCTTAGGAGGGAATGGCGAGATACAGCCCAGTTACTAGGAGATAAAACTGCCAGCCCAGAATATTATATCCTGCAAAGCTCTCATTTGTGAATGAAGGTGAAATAAAGACCTTTCACAGCAAACAGAAATTGAAAGAATTTGTCACCACTCATCCAGCCTTGCAAAAGATGCTTAAAGATGTGTTACACACAGAAACACAGCCATCAGTATGAAAGAAGGTAAAGGAAGAAAACCTCCTAGTAAAAGGTCACAGGAAGTTCAAAGCATATATTAGAAAATATCTTTGGGAAAATGGTAAGGCAAAATTACTACTTATCAATAGTCACATTGAAAGTTAATGGCATCCACTCTCCAGTTAAAAGACACAGACTGGATGAATGCATTAAGGAACAAAACCCATCTATTTGCTGCTTACAAGAAACACATCTTTCCAACAAAGATGCATACAGAATGAAAGTGAATGGTTGGAAAAAGTTATTACATGCCAACAGAAACAAAAAAAAAAAAGCTGGCATAGCCATCTTAATATCAGACAAAATAAACTTTAACACAAAAACTGTTAAGAGAGACAAAGAGGGGTACTATATAATGATTAAGGGATCAATTCAACAGGAAGATGTAGCTATTATAAATGTATGTGCACCTAATTACAGGGTACCAGCTTCTTTAAAAGATTTGTTAAGGGACTTAAAGGGAGACTTAGATTCCAATACAATAGTACTGGGGGAATTCAATACTCCACTCTCAGAAATAGACAGACCAACAGGACAGAAGATCAACAAGGAAACAGCAGATTTAAATGACACTATTGCCCAAATGGATCTAACAGATATCTACAGAACTTTCAATCCTACATCTAAAGCCTTTACATTCTTCTCAGCAGTACATGGAACCTACTCTAGGATAGATCACATACTATGCCAGAAAGCAAGTCTCAGCAAATTCAAAAGAATTAGAATCATACCATGCAGCTTCTCAGACCACAGTGGAATGAAGCTAGAAACTAGCAACTCAGGAATCACTAGAGCATATGCAAACACATGCAGACTGAAGAATACACTCCTGAAAGAACCCTGGGTCATAGAAGAAATCAAAAGAGAAAACAAAAACTTTCTGGAAGTAAATGAGGATAACAGCACAACATACCAAAACTTATGGGGTACAGCAAAAGAAGTGTTAAGAGGAAATTTTATAGCAATGGGTGCCTACATCAAGAAATTCAAAAGGCACCAAATAAATGAGCTTTCAATGCATCTCAAGGATCTAGAAAAACTGCAGCAAACCAGACCCAAATCTAGTAGGAGAAGAGAACTAATTAAAATCAGAGAAGAAATCAACAGGATTGAATCCAAATATCAGCCAAACGAAGAGCTGGTTTTTTGAAAAAATAAACAAACTTGACATGCCACTGGCCCAACTAACTAAAAAAAGAAAACACCCAAATCAATAAAATCAGAGATGAAAAAGGAAATGTAACAACAGACACCACAGAAATGAAAAGAATCATCAGAAATTACTACAAGGACTTGTATGCCAGCAAACAGGGAAACCTATCAGAAATGGATATATTCCTGGACACCTGCAACCTACCTAAATTAAACCATGAAGATAGAAAATCTAAACAGACCCATAACTGGGACAGAAACTGAAACAGTAATAAAGGCCCTCCGAACAAAGAAAAGCCCAGGACCAGACGGATTCACTGCTGAATTCTACCAGACATTTGAAGAATTAACTCCAATTCTTCTCAAACTATTCAGAAAACTTGAAAGAGAGAGAACCCTCCCAAATTCTTTCTATGAAGCCAGCATCACCTTAATCCCTAAGCCAGAAATGATGCAGCATTGAAAGAAAATTACAGACCAATATCCCTGATGAACATAGACGCAAAACTCCTCAATAAAATTCTGGCCAATAGAATGCAACAACACATCAGAGATCGTCAACCCAGACCAAGTGGGATTTATCTCTGGTCTGCAGGGATGGTTCAATGTTCGCAAATCAATCAATGTATACACGACATTAACAAAATGCAGAAGAAAAACCATATGATTATCTCAATAGATGTAGAGAAAGCATTCGATAAAATACAACACCCTTTCATGATGAAAACTCTAAGCACATTGTGTGTAGAAGGAACATTCCTCAATACAATCAAAGCAATTTATGAAAAATACATGTCCAGCAACCTATAAAATGGGGAAAAGGTGGAAGCACTTCCTCTGAGATCTGGTATCAGACAGGGATGCCCACTCTCACCATTGCTATTGAATATATACTAGAAGTTTTAGCCACAGCCATTAGGAGAGAAAAGAAATTAAAGGGATACAAATTGGGAAAGAAGTCAAACTATCCCTCTTTGCAGATTATATGATTCTTTATTTAGGGGAACCAAAGAACTCTACTAAGAGACTATTGGAACTCATAGAACAGTTTGGCAAAATAGCAGGATATAAAATGAATGCACAAAAATCAACAGCCTTTGTATACGCAGGCAATGCCATGGCTGAGATAGAACTTCTAAGATCAATCTCATTAAAAAGGCACAAAAACAAACAAATATCTTGGAATAAACTTAACCAAGGACATTAAAGATCTCTACAATTAGAATTACAAAATCTTAAAGAAAGAAAGAAAAGAGGATACCAAAAAATGCAAAAATCTTCCTTGCTCATGGATTGCAAGAATCAATATCATCAAAATGTCCATTCTCCCAAAAGCAATTTATAAATTCAATGCAATACCAATAAAATACAAAAGATATTCTTTTCAGATCTGGAAAAAATAATGCTGAAATTTATATGGAGACACAGGAGACCTGCAATAGCGAAAGAAATCTTGTACAACAAATCCAACCCTGAGGGATCACTATACCACCTTTCAGGACATACTACAGGGCAGTGGTAATCAAAACAGCATGGTACTGGTACAGAAACAGATGCATAGACCAATGGAACAGAATAGAAACACCAGACATCAATCCAAATATCTACAGCCAACTTATATTTGATCAAGGATCTAAAACCAATTCCTGGAGCAAGGACAGTCTATTCAACAAACGGTGCTGGGAAAACTGGATTTCCACATGCAGAAGCATGAAGCAAGACCCCTACCTTACACCTTACACAAAAATCCACTCAACATGGATTAAAGATCTAAATCTACAACCCAACACCATCAAATTATTAGAGAACATTGGAGAAACCCTGCACGATATAGGTACCGGCAAAGACTTCTTGGAAAGGACCATGGAGGCATAGCCAATCAAAGCCAAAATTAACAATTGGGATTACATCAAATTGAGAAGTTTCTGTACTGCAAAAGAAACAGTCAGGAAAGTGAAGAGGCAACTGACAGAATGGGAAAAAATATTTGCAAACTATGCAACAGATAAAGGTTTAACAACCAGAATCTACAAAGAGATCATGAAACTCAACAACAAAACAAACATCCCACTTAAGAGATGGGACAAGAACATCAACAGACATATTTCAAAAGAGGAAATCCAAATGGCCAACAGACAATGAAAAAATGTTCAGGATCACTAGCAATCAGGGAAATGCAAATCAAACCACAATGAGGTTTCACCTCACCCCGGTCAGAATGGCTCACATGCAGAAATCTACCAACAACAGATGCTGGCGAGGGTGTGGGGAAAAAAGCACACTAACCCACTGTTGGTGGGAATGCAAACCAGTAAAGCCACAATGGAAGTCAGTCTGGAGATTCCTCAGAAACCTGAAAGTAGCCCTAGCACATGACCCAGGCATCCCACTCTTTGGAATTTACCCAAAGGAAATTAAATTCGCAAACAAAAAGCTGTCTGCACATTAATGTTTATTGCAGCTCAATTCACAATATCTAAGACCTGGAATCAACCCAAATTCCCATCAACAGTGGACTGGATAAAGAAATTTTGGGACATGTACTCTATAAATACTGTGCAGCAGTAAAAAACAATGAAATCCGGTTATTTAAAACAAAATGGAGGAATCTGGAACACATCATGCTGAGTGAATTAAACCAGTCCCAAAGGGACAAATATCATATGTTCTCCCTGATGGCTGACAACTGACTAAGCACCAAAAAGCAAACCTGTTGAAGTGAAATGGACACTATGAGAAACAGTGACTTGATCAGCCCTTTTCCTGACTGTTGATGAACAACTTATACTTTCTCACTTTTAGTATGTTTCTGTCCCACTTAATACTATTGGTTGAACTCTAATTAACACACGAATATTCTTAGGTGTTTAAATTTAACTGAAAAGTGTTCTCTGTTAAATATAAGAGTGGGAATAAGAGAGGGAGGAGATATACAATTTGGGGCATACTCAATCTGACTGGCCCCAATTGGTAGAGTTAGACACGTGCCAGGGTATTCCAATTCAATCCCATGAAGGTGGCATGTACCAATGCCATCTCACTAGTCCAATTGATCAATTTCAGTTCACAATTGATCACACTGATAGGTCTGAGAGTCAAAGGGATCACATAAACAAGACTAGTGTCTGCGAATACTAAGTGACAGAATAAAAAAGGGAGAGAACGATCCAACATGGGAAGCGGGATACACAGCAGACTCATAGAATGGCAGATGTCCTTAACAGCACTCTGCACTCTGGCCTCGGAATCAGCCCTTAAGGCATTCGGATCTAGCTTAAGAGCCCAGGAGAGTATTTTAGGCAAGGAAAGCCGAGACACTCTGGCAAAAAAAAAAAAAAAAAAAAAAAAAAAAAAAAAAAAAAAAAAGTAAATGAAAGATCTCTGCAAGTGAGATCCCAGTGGAAAGACAGTGGAAAGAATGGGCCATCAAAGAACAAGGTACCTTTCTCTGAAGGGAGGAGAGAACTTCCACTTTGACTATGACCCTATCTAAATAAGATCAAAGTCGGCAAACTCAAAAGGCTTCCATAGCCTTGGCAACTTATGACAAGAGCCTAGGGTGATTACTGACACCATAAACAGGAGTGTCGATTTGCTACGTCAACAACAGGAGTCACTGTACACTTACTCCTCATGTAGGATCTCTGTCCTTAAGGTGTTGTACAATGTGAATTAATGCCATAACTAGTACTCAAACAGTATTTTACACTTTGTGTTTCGGTGTGGGTACAAACTGTTGAAATCTTTACTTAATTTATACTAAATTGATCTTCTATATAGAAAGAGAATCGAAAATGAATCTTGATGCTAATGGAATGGGAGAGGAAGCGGGAGACGGGAGGGTTGCGGGTGGGAGGGAAGTTATTGGGGGGGGGATGCCATTGTAATCCATAAACTGTACTTTGGAAATTTATATTTATTAAATGAAAATTTTTTAAAAAGAGATATTCTTCTGGACAGTGATTTGTTTTCAAATCTTCATTTCTTCCAACTCCAACATGCATGGAACATTTTACACTTCACTTTGTTATCTCCTACAAAATTATTTTCTTTGACTCACTTTGCAGAAATAAGAAATGAAGCAATGGGATTTTGCCCATGGAACTCACTAGTGTTAACCTGTATCCCACTGCACAGAGGCAACTGATTTAGTATGAGTTGGATCAGACTACTGAAGACAGTTATGGTGGCAGCTGGCAGACAACACTTTGAAGCTGAGGCACTGATCTATAGGGCACAGTATATATGCCTTAAAACAGTAGCCGACCTATAAATCAATCCCCACCCATACCCCACAACCCCAGCCAGAATGCACAGTTCTGAGAATGAAAGGGTAAAAATAGATATTAGCTCAATCAATATGAACAATACATAATTATATTTCCTGTCTCTAAAACCCTCAGCTTAGCGGGTTTTGATGTGCTACTACCCAGGGGAAAAATGTTTCCACCAGAGAATAGAGTCATCATGGTTCTGTTTGTCAAGTGCTCAGTAGAGCTAGGTGAGAGCAGGGCTGTCAGGTGTTAGTGTCATCAATTAAAACTACAAGTCACAAATGAAATGATTAAGCCTCTAATCATTTACTGAAGCAGTATAAACAAGAGTGAAACTAGAGGAAGTGTCAAGTCCCTGTTTCATTCTCCCCCACATTCATCCCCAGAATAGCACTTAGATCAAGGGCCATGAAAATCAGCATAGATGTGGTCATATTGATGTGGACAATTAATTTATTAATTTTTAGTCCAGTTTCTTGTCTCCTGCAGAGACAGAAATACTAAACAGAGACTGGGATTATGTGCAAAGAGAAGCAGAGTATATTTGGCAGTGGGAGAATAAATGTCTGGGTTTCCCTACACAGCAAAATATACAATATGAGTAGGCCAAAGACTTGCCCATAAATTAGGGAGAAAAGAAAAACTAAAGATGGTACCTGTTATTTGGAAAGTCTGTCCAAGTATAGGAGTGCAGAAGAATGGAAAATTTCCATCTGAGTGCCAAAGACCAGAGAAGTACCTGTAAGGGAGATCCAAGGTAGAAAGAGAGCACTCTCTTGCCTTCTACCTCCTTTTATCTCCTGTGTTTCTTGGTTCTAGACGCAACAGGGAAGGGGGGCACTTTGCCTGACAAGTAGAAGTATATATGGGGTGGAGTGGCAGCTTGTGACTTCCTGCTCCATAGACCTAACTAACTGCCTGTCTATCCCACATCAACCTCACTATTGAGGGCTACCCGAACAACAGGCTTGACTATTTAATGAATCCTGGGATTGGGCAGTGGGAATGAAAGTGGAAGGATTAAAGCTGAAATGTACTAGGTACTGAATGAGAATCGAGAATAATGTCTTCAAGGTTTTTCCCCTCCTTCACCATGAAAAGGTTCCAGCAGAGGTGGCTGAGATGCAAGCCTCAGATGAGGACACCCAGGAATGAAGGTGTCCAAACTTAGAATGCAAATATGCAAAGAGCATGAAGAGCTGTCCATAGGGGCCTAAAGCCTTGGTTCTACCTCCCTTCCTGTACACCAAATTTGGTGTGGAGGGGGAAGATTTCCCCATGAGGCCTGTCAAATAAAAACTTTGTAATTTCCAATGATCAGGCCTGAAAAATCATACATAACTTTTGAATCAGGAGTTGATGAATAAGAAGTTGAAATTGCCTGCTGATCACTTTTTGTTCCTCAATATTCTGCGCTAAGAAGCTGAGAAGGAGATAACTACAGTTTGTGAGGTTATTGGTCTGATTGCTGAGAGGAAATTGAGTTCCTGATACACAGTGGTGGCCAGGACCACTGGATGTGGACCCAGATGAGTCCCTGAAGTCTTCCTAGTATTCACATTGCCAATAACGATAGTTAATTTAAGACCAGGCAACCTAATAAAACATTAGCCAGTAATCACTTAGATCCTGTGGGAATGAAGTTTTGGGTCATGATGCCAGACAGAAAACCTTGAGAATAACAGATGGTAGAGAGAACATGCAATGAGTGATTAAAGAAGAAATATATGATTGATCAATATATTCCTGACGATCAAGTACACAAAAAGGTATTGTAGCAGCAATGTTTGTCTGTGTGTCATATTAATCATCTTCTCTTCCTTCTGCTGTTACATGAAGATTATCAAGTCCTCTTGATATGTCTAACTTTAAAAAGTAGGTTATAAATGAGAGTATGATTGAAATGTCATGAACTTGTAGTGATACATTGGCTGTTTGGACTTTGTGCTAGGGATGGGAGTTTATTCACATAGGCAAGGATGAGAATAAATGTTGCAATGTGGTCTGTAGTGCTTATTTCCCATTTCCCCACACTCATATCCATTATTCACCTGTTGCTTCTCTGTATATCATAAGGCTAACCTTGATGAACAACATCACCTGAGCTCCCTTGCCTCTAACTTCTGCTCAAATTTGGCCAATTCAAGGAAACAGTGAGAGATGGAGGGTAAGAGGATAAATATTGGGATATTGATTCCCTTGCATCACCTGCTGCAGTGCCTTAAATTGTCAGGGTCTGTTACCCTTTGTAGCCCAAGAGGGAAGCTTTTAAGCTCCATGGCCCCAATTGTCACTGGGATGTGTTAACAATGTTCTTTCCCATTTTCTTCAGGACTTAGGGATGGTAGCAACTTCCTACTATTGTTAGTTTTTTTTAAAAAAAATTTATTTATGTAAAAGAGTTACAGAAAGACATACACACACACACAAACACACACAGGCAATGAGAGAGAGAGATCTACCAACCACTGATTCACTCTCCAGATAGCCACAATGGCCAGGGCTTGGCCAGGCCAAAGCCAGGAACCAAGAGCTTCATCCAGGTCTCCCAGGTGGGTGGCAGGGGTCCAAGTACTTGGGCCGTCATTCGCTGCTTTCCTAAGCACATTAGCAGGGAGCTGAATGGGAAGTGAAGCATACAGTATGTGAACCAGAACAATAGGCAATGCTGGTGTTGCAGGAAGTGGCTTAAGTGCTATGCCACAATGCTTACCCCTCTTGCTAGCTTTTGAGTGCCCTGCTACATAGGTAATCAGTGTGCCAATTCCCTCAGGTCTGCCCATACTTCTGTAAATGATCCTTTCATTAAATTATTTTCAGTTAAACCCATTTAAATATGCCCTCTTTGCTCTGCAATGCTAGCAAATATACCTGGTGATGAGGATCTCCGTGGCATGAAATTTTATGAAGGGACATGTTTATAGAAACTCTATGTTGATGAAAGTAAAGTTGGGGATGAGTAGCTGTTGAGAGAATAGGGGTTAAAATCTTCCACAAAATTTCTTTTCTAAATGTCAAAATGGATGCCAATGCTTATTTTTTTCTAGAAAGCTATAAACCAGTTATGAATAGGGATTAGAAATCCTAGAATTCCAGTCTTACAAGTTCCGTCCTTGTCCATGAGTGGGAAGGTTGGAGTAACCAAATCCATCAGAGGTAGATTATGCTAGATAAACCTTCTACATTGTTTCACTTAATCCACATAATCATTTTACATGATAATTTCTGGCTCTTACATAATAATCTCCTTTCAACCCCAGTATCCAACCTCATTTGAAGCTTCAATCCACTTTGCCTTTGGACTCATTATTTTCTAAAATTGATCCAAATAGTTTTATTGGTATAATTGCTGCCCCTGTTACTAAATTATATGCAGAAGTTTAATCAATATATTTCTTTTATTTTTTTATTTATTTTTTTTTTGACAGGCAGAGTGGACAGTGAGAAAGAGAGACAGAGAGAAAGGTCTTCCTTTTGCCGTTGGTTCACCCTCCAATGGCCGCCGCGGCCGGCGTGCTGCGGCCGGCGCACCTCGCTGATCCAATGGCAGGAGCCAGGAGCCAGGTGCTTCTCCTGGTCTCCCATGGGGTGCAGGGCCCAAGCACCTGGGCCATCCTCCACTGCACTCCCTGGCCACAGCAGAGAGCTGGCCTGGAAGAGGGGCAACCGGGACAGAATCCGGCTCCCCAACTGGGACTAGAACCTGGTGTGCCGGCGCCGCTAGGCGGAGGATTAGCCTAGTGAGCCGCGGCGCCGGCCTAATCAATATATTTCTAATGGAAACTTCAAGTACTCTGAGATTATGAATAGTTCACTGGGTTCAAATTTCACAAACAATGCTATATCCTGGTGCCCATTTCCCCCATAAACCAGTTATATAATTTTGGGAACATTTTTAACCTTTACCAGCTTTCTGTTGACTTATAGATTACTATAGACTAATCGGTATGTATGCTTATGGACTAAAATTCAAAATGCTAAATGCACCTTCAGTGTCCTTCATAGGGAGTATAGCTGCCACTTACTGATAAGACACATATTATTTCAAATAGTTATCAAATAAAATACTTCATTAAGCACATATTATATGCCTGGTACCATGCAACAGAAGTTATGCACAAATCTATCAAGAAGGGAACAAAATAACAAAATGTGAACGCATTTAAAAATTCCTTTCAATGATTATTTTGAAGCAATATCCTGATTCTTAGCCATGGTCTGCCTCATGGGGATTGTTGGTCTCACTTTTACACCGAAAAGGGCTAACTACAAGTTCTAAGTTTATCACAGAGGCCAACTATTCTCAGGTAACTGTACCTAAAATACAACCCTCCAACATGAACTATTAAGATTCAAAGGTCCAGGAGATCTGATATACACATGTAGGTGCCCATTTCATGCCACATACATCCTACTACTCAGGAATGATTATTATGACTAAACTTTACTGGTCACTTATCATGGTTAGATAGTTTGCTAGACAAACTTTACATATTATTTAACTTAATCATATAATCATCTTATATGATAGATTCTGCTTGCTGCGTTCTAGATAAGACTTAGTTTAAACAACTCACCCAAAGACACAAAGCTAGTACATCATAGGATTAGGATTTGGAAATATTTCGGTCTGACTCTAAAAGTTGCCATGAACACTTCAGTATACTTCATTTAGCAGATGTAGGTATGCTCCATACCATATGAAACTCACCCTTCACTGCTAAGTGGAGCAGAGGATCAATGGTCCAAAAGAAGCCAATCTGTAGGCTGGCCAATGTGCAATACCATCCCCTAAGCCTGAAGCACTAAATATTCTTTGAATAAACAAATGAATGACCAGTTGCTTACAAGTTGTTTGCATGAAGACTCTTTCCAACAGGATAATGGTGATTAAACTAACATGTTGATCTGTCTAATGACTATTTGAATTTGAAAAACATGGTTGATTTGCTTAGTGGGAAAAGAAAAAAAAGACACATGAAAAACTCCCTTGGAAGAGAGTTCAGGGGTCTTTTGGATAAGCTCTATTTGTTTTGACAGGTAGCCCTCCTACAAAGATTGTAATATGACTTCATGCTAACTCTCTCATACATGACTCATGTGAAATTCACACAGCCTTCACTGCAATTAACCATAGAAAATTTGGCCAAAATGTAATCTTTCATTGGTCCCACTATCAAAACAACTAGCTATTTCAACTTTTACCCTATAGATTCTTCAGAAATAAGAAAAACATAAGGTTACTGTTCCCCCTAAAACTTCCTGTGAAAAATTATTAAGTTCTTCAACTGACTAAAGCCTCATGTCTCTTAAAATCTACTCCTTGGAAGACAGAATTGTATGAAAAGCACAGCTCTCTGCAAAGAAATCCTCTTTCATGATCACTATCTCCCTAACTTACTCTCCCTTTCATCTGGATAAGACATTTAAGAGCCCTACAACTGCTTTTACACTCCATTCCATATATCCTGCATATAATCTCAAGCATTCACATTATTAGAAATATAATATTGATTTTCTCAATTCCTTAAGCAAAATCTCTATTTTAATATGTTGTTCCAGTATAGCTATCCTTAACTCTTCACTGTACCAACTAAAAAAGCAGAGCTTTTTAACATTTGCTGACAATAATTTCTTTCAACACATTCAGCCACTCTCAAAAAACGAGAACGTATTCAGTAAACAATACAATTTCCAAAATACGACCAGGGTATCAGGCCTAAGAAAAATTGATAAAAACAACCCACATCACATTTGAAAACTTGGAAGCAAAACTTCTCTTTTTCTAGAAAAACATTGAACTCCCAATAGCACAAAAGAGGCACAGATTTCTGGAAGATGAGAATGAATGTCAAAATTTGAGATGGATCATAAACATGTTGGTGATGAAAATAAAGATTTAAAGGTAACTTGAGCTGGAGATGCTTGAGAGAAGTCCAGTGGAAATTTGTCAAAGCATATTGTAGCTTGACATGGTGGGGAATATTTATAACACTTTACAAAATAGTGTGATAGGTTCAAATTTTCCTCAAAAAAAGGTAAAATCCAAGAATTTCTTTGCACAATAATAGAGAAAAATGTAAGATTCTTGTATTGTTAGTGTATTGGGTAAAGAAGTTAATTAATGGTATATTTTAATATACCTAGCACTCATGATAAAATTTATTCATTGACCACAAAATGATTGAAATAGCGTTACATTCAAAGAAGCAACGTGGAATTCAAAGAAAATACTCATTAGTCCAAAGAAGGCAAAAAGAAAAATGAGACACAGGAGAGATGAAAAAATCAAAAGTATAAAATAACATGTCAGGAGACTCTCCAGATATATCAGTAAACACAAGTATAAATGGGATGGACACTCCAATTAGATTACCAGAGTCAATCTTTAAAAAAAATCCAGCTGTATGATGTTCCAATGACAAATAAAACACAGCACAAAAAAGTGAAATAAAAAGATGGATAAAATTTTATGTAAATATTAACAAAAAGAAAATTGCACTATTACTATCAGCAATACAAGTATAAAGCAAAAAATATTGTTAGAGATGAAAAATTACTACCCATGCAGAAAGACTCAGTATACCAAGAATATGTAAAAATGTACATTTCTATGCACAGAATAATATAGACTTAAAATAAAGAAAAAAGTAACTTACAATGAGATATAGAAAACTCATCATTAAAAGTGGAATATTTTAATACATTTATATAATTATAACTGTTTGATATGTTCAGTTTAGTAGAATCAGAGAATAAATTTTAAAAAAGAACTTATAATTGTAGATATGAATACCAGCATTTATGACAATCAACATGCTTGATTAGATTAACAGTAAATTTAACATTACAGAAGGAAAACTTTGTGTACTTGAAGACATAATAATAGATCTGTATAGAATGAGACACTGAGTCCAGCATATAAATGTATAAGTTAACCATGATAATTTCTGTTTCTTTATTCTCTCTCTGCATTTATGATTATTCATGAACTTTTATTCATTCTTAGAATTTCTACCTCTCTACTTGCATCGTCCATCCAGTCTTCTAAGCTGTCTACTTTTTCCATTAGAGTCCTTAGTATAGTACAGTTGATTTAAATTCTTGGTATGGGGGTTGGCATTGTGGTGTAGCAGGTAAAGCCGCCACCTGCAGTGCCCGCATCCCACATGGCCACCAGTTCAAATCCTGGCTGCTCCACTTTTAATCCAGCTCCCCGCTATGGCCTGGAAAGCAGTGGAAGATGGCCCAAGTGCTTGGGCCCCTGCACCCATGTGGGAGACCCAGAAGAAGCTCCTGGCTTCAGCACTTGGGGAGTGAACCAGCAGATTTCTCTATCTCTCTCTCTTTCTGCCTCTGCCTCTCTGTAACTCTGCCTTTCAAATAAATATTTTTAAAAATCTTTGTCTGATTATTCCAAAATCCCTGAAATATATGAGGCCTGGTCTGATGACTGTTTTGTCCCTTTGTTTTTAAAAGACTTATTTTTTATTATTTTTATTTATGAGGCAGGAAGACTGAGGGCTGGGGTGGGAAGTGCACAGGAAGGGTTAGGGAAGCAGGGTTCACTCTTGAAATGCCCACAACAGCTAGGCCTGGGACAGGCTAAAGGTAGGAGCCTGAAAATCCAGGTCTCTCATACGGGTGGCAGGGACCCAAGTACATGAATCATCACCTGCTGCCTCCCAGGTGTGCATTAGCAGAAAAGTGGCATCAGGTGTAGAACCAGGACTCAAACCCAGGCACCCAACATAGGATGCAAGCATCCCAAAGGGTGTCTCAAGCTCTATGCTAAATGCCTGCTCCTATTTTGTAGATTGGAAGAAAAAAATCCAAATTCAAAATTACCTCTAGGAAGTAGAAAACTACAAAAAATACATAACAGACACAAAAAAGACCAAATAGGCCTTCTTAAATTGAAGTGAAATAAGCAATTTAAATGCAAATCCAGGGGAGATCCAAGATGGCTGAAATGGCTGAATAGTGAGAAGACACACTGACCTCAGCTGCACAGGATACAAGAAAAACAAAGGAAGAAGCACTTTTTCCAAAGGATTGACTAACAAATTGTCAAGAGAAGTGACAGAACAGAACAGAGATCTGTGGGGAAGAGGGAAGACAGGTGAGGGAAGAGGACAGACATGCTATTCAGGCTGGCAACACATTACAGCCAGCTGCTAGCTGGGAGTCAAGGTAGGAAGAAGTGCCGCATACCTTGCCATGGGGAGTTTTAGCTGAGGGAGAATTCCACAGTCCCTGACTAACTTCAGCCTGGGGAACTGACTGGGATCTGATAGACTGCTTGGCTCTGAGAAGGGAAGCCACATTGCCTTCTTCCTCTCCCCCACAACTACAGAGCACTGGACTCCGTGGCATAGAGTTGTGCAGCTGATCTCTGTTCTGCTGTTATCAGAAGCAACCAGAGCCAGAGTTAGGACAGCTTGCAGGGTAGAGAGCAGACCACTGCATACTGCAACTCTGGGAGTTTTGGGAATAAGTTTCAGAGCTGTTGCTCACTCATTCTACATGATCCAAAGTGTTTTCCCTCAGATCTTGGGACTAGCATCAGCACCAACCCATAAAAAGTTCAGATCTGAGGCCGGCGCCGCGGCTCACTAGGCTAAATCCTCCGCCTTGTGGCGCCAGCACACCAGGTTCTAGTCCCGGTCGGGGCGCCAGATTCTGTCCCAGTTGCTCCTCTTCCAGGCCAGCTCTCTGCTGTGGCCAGGGAGTGCAGTGGAGGATGGCCCAAGTACTTGGGCCCTGCACCCCATGGGAGACCAGGATAAGTACCTGGCTCCTGCCATCGGATCAGCGTGGTGCGCCGGCCATGGTGGCCATTGGAGGGTGAGCCAACGGCAAAGGAAGACCTTTCTCTCTGTCTCTCTCTCTCACTGTCCACTCTGCCTGTCCAAAAATAAAAATAAAAATAAAAATAAAAAAAAGTTCAGATCTGAGCAGAGGAAGTTCCCTCCACACCTCCTAGCACAAGGTGTTCAGAGCCCAGAGCAAAAACTCCAGCAATACACTTATATGCTTTTTGAGAACTGGGGAATGTTTTATCTGTGTTTTGCATAACTGGGACTGTTGATGTTGGTGTTATAATCTTTGGAGTAATTTGAACTCACTTGCAGTATCTGGAGTGCACTATGTACATAATTCTGCTTCAGACAGGTGGCTACCACTATTTCCAACACCTGGCTCCCACCCTGGGAGATCTGGGCAATGACCCACTGTACCCAGCAACAACCGGAACTGTAACAATCACTTGCAATACTTGAAGTTCACTATCAGCATCACTCTGCTTCAGACAGATGGCTACCACTATCTGTAACACCTGGCTCTCATCCTGGGAAATCTGGATAATGACTCTACTGAACCCAGCAAAACCAGAACTGTAACAATCAGTAATAATTTGCTAAAAGCTATTGGAATCTACCCTCTGGGTTCTAGAGAAGAACCTACCTGCATTCCACCTCTCGAGACCCATACTTGCCAGTGCAGAATCTCCTGTATACATTATAGTCACCCTGTAGGACAAAGCAGGGTTCAGTTCACATCCCTCATTCCTGGGCCTGGGCTCTTGTTGTTATAAGCCCCAGCACCAGTTGCACTCTTCCAGCAGAACCTATAGCAGTGCGCATCCACATTACCCAATCTTGAGCCACAACTTTTGGCACCACAAGCCCCAGCATCACTCAGGCTGGACAGTGGAACAAAGGGACAACTCCCTTTGTGTCTCTTAGCACCAATAACAAGGCCCTGGCTGCCACAATATCTAGTATAACTGGCACCAGATTCTCCAGGGACTGAAGATACACACCCTAGGAAGCTCACATTCACCTCAAAGCCACCTCTCTACCCACTATCAACTACAGCAGACTAGACAACAGTGTTACTTATAGACACAGCTGACATTTAGTAACACAAAAGAAATCACACAGCTGCTACACTTCTGGGTTCATCTAGAACCAAAGTCAAAGCAACAAGCCAAGTGATAGCCTGCATTTGATCTAAACCCTAAACTATTTTCCAATAAAACCTATTCTAGAATTAAAGGAGACTATCTCACAAGATGCACAGACATCAGTGTAGGGACACAGAAAACACGAAGAAGCGAGGTAGCATTACATCTTCAAAGGATCCTATTAGTTTTCTAGAAATAGGTCTTGATCATCAGGAAATCTATGAATGCCAGGAACAGAATTCACAATAATGGTTGTGAGGAAACTCAATGTGATGCAAGAGAATACTGATAGCTTTTAAAAAAAATGAAGAGACCAATGTGTGACATGAGCAAAAAATTCAGTAAGGAGATAGAAATGTTTAAAAAGAACCAAGTAGAAATTTTGGAGATGAAAATTTAAATCCGTGAAATATAAATAAGTATCAGAGCAGAAATAAATGAAACTGATATTAAAAAATATACAAAAGATCAACAAAACAAAAAGCTGGGTTTTTTAGAAAATAAAAAAATAGACAAACCTTTAGCCAGACTTACAGAAAAAAAGATAAAACAAATAAATTAAATTAGAGAGGAGAATGGAGACCTTACAACAGGCACCACAGAAATAAAAAGGATTATAAGAAACTACTATGAAAAATTATATGCTAACAAACTGGAAAACCTCAAGTAAATGGGTGAATTCCTGGATATCTGTAGCTTATAAAGATTAAATCAAGAAGATACAGAATATCTAGAAAGATCTGTAACAAGCAATGCAATTGAAGCAGTAATTAAAAGCTGCACTTCAGAAATTTATATTCATTAAATAAAAGTTTAAAAAAGTGTTCTGTCAAGGAAAATTCAAGAAGACTAATGGAACTACTACTGAATTCCACAAACCATTTAAAGAGGAACTAACTCCAATACTTTTTAAACTATTTTGAAATATTGGACAAGATGAACTCTCCCAAACTCTTGTTATGAGGCCAGCATCACTCTGATAGCAAAACCAAACAAAGAAACAACACAAAAACTACAGATCTATCTACTTGCTGAAAATAGAAGCCAAATTATCAACAAAATAGTAGCAAATGAATCCAAAGCCACATTAAAAATATTGTACATCATGATCAAGTGGGATTTATCCCAGAGATACAAAGGTGGTACAATACTCAGAAATCAATAAATGTCATAAATCACAACAGAATGAAAAACAAAAGCCATATGATCATCTCAATATATGTGAAGAATGCATTTGATAAGATTCAAAATACCTTCATGATAAAAAACCTTCCACATATTAGGTACAAAAGGAACATACCTCGAAATTAAAAAAGCTATATTGGACAAACCAATAGCTAATATCATATTCAATGCAGAAAAGCTGAAAACATTTCCCCTAAGATCTAGAACAAGGCAAGGATGCCTGCTTTCATCACTCTTATTCAATATAGTACTGGAAGTATTATCCAGAGTGATTATGGAGAAAAAAGAAATAAAAGGCATCAAAATAGGAGAGAAGGAAGTAAAAATATCCATGTTTGCAGATGACATGATGTTGTACATGGAAAAACTTAAACACCCCACCAAAAGGCTGTAAGAACTGGTAAACCTATTCAGTAAAGTTAAAAACTAAACTTACAAAAACAATCGCTTTTTTTAATATACTAAATGATAACTCAGGAAAAGAGAAATCTCATTCACAATAGCCACAAAAAATCAAATATTTAGGAATAAATTTAACCAAAATGATTAAAAGATCTTTATAATGAAAAGTATAAAACATTGATGAAAAAATCAAGGACACAATAAATGGAAAGATATTCTTTGCTCATGGGTTGGAAGAATTAATATCATTAAAATGTCTATGCTACTTAAAGAAATCTATAGATTCAGTGCAATCCCTAGCAAAATAGCAATGATATTCTTCACAGAATTAGAAAAAACAATCCTGAAATTCATATGGAATCACAAAAGATCCAGAATAGCCAAAGTGATTCTGAGCAAAAGCCAGTCAAGCTGGAGGAATCACAATATCTGACTTGAAAGAATACTACAATGCTCTACAAAGCTATGTTATTGAAGCTAACATGATACTAGCATAAAAAACAGGGACACAGATCAATGGAACAGAATAGAGAGACCCCAAGTTAATTCACATACATACAGCAAACTGATTTTTGAAAAAGGTGCCCAAACCATACATGGGAGAAAAGATAACTTCTTCAATAAATTATGCTGGCAAAACAGGATGTTTATATGTAGAAGAATGAAATTGGATCCCTACCTCTCACCATATAGAAAAATCAACTCAAAGTAGATCAAAGACCTAAATTTAAGACCTGAGACTATGAAGTTATTAGGAGAGAATATAGGGTAAACAATTCAAGACATCAGTGTAAGTGTTGACTTCTTGAATAAGATTGCTAAATTAAGGGCAACAAAATAAAACTGAACAAATGGGAATATACCAAACACAGAAGATTCTATACAGCAAAGGAAATGATCAATAGAGTGAAAAGACATCCAACAGAATGGGAAAATATTCTCAAGTTACCTATCTGGTAAAAGATTAATATCCAGAATATGTCAGCAACTCAAAATACTCATCAACAAAATACAATCCATTCAGTTAAGAAATGGGCAGTTCTTAGAAGAAATACAAATGGTCAACAAATATATGAAAAAAATTTTCAATATCACTATCCATCAGGGAATTTCAAATCAAAACCACAATGAGCTATCATCTCACAATGAGATGTCATCATAATAGCCTGTCAGAATGGCTGTTATCCAAAAGCCAACAAGTAAGAAATGCTAGCAAGGATGTAGAGAAAGGGGAACTCTTATACACTGTTGGTATGAACATAAATCAGTGCAGCCACTGTGGAAAATAGTATGGACATTTCTTTTAAAAACTAAAAATAGACTTGCCATATGATCTAATAATCCCACTACTGAGTATATACCCAAAAGACATAAGTACATTTTGTCAAAGGTATACCTTCATCACCACATTTATAGCACACTCTTGACAATAGCCAAAATATGGAATCAACCAAGGTATCCATCACCAAATGAATGAATAAAGAATATTATTCAGCTATAAAAAGAATGAAATTCTACCATTTGCATCAAAATGGATGCAGTGGAAGACATCATATTAAGTGAAATAAACTGGACACAGGAAGACAAATACTGCTTATTCTCCCTTGTATGTGAGATCTAAAATTTAAAAAGAAAAAAGTATAAAAAAAAGAGAAAAACCTGTGTGTATCAGTATTTCTACAAATATAGTTTTGCCAAACTTTGTTTTATATCTTTTACAAACCGGAGTTTAAGTATAATTTACTACTAGAGGTTTAATGATCTGTGATTATTTTAAAATTTACCATATAGAATGAAATGAACTTCTTTTCATTTGATTTTTGCTGGTAGTCCCTGCCTATATTCCTGCTGAACTAGATCTTTTTATTGTTTAGTTGCTGAACTCTTTATTTAGCACAGCATTATAAGCCATTGCGTATTATGTAAATTAAAAATACGCTATCTCAAAAATTTAAAAAGGAAGGAAGGTAGGAAAGCAGGCAGGCAGAAAGGAAGGGGGATGGAGGAGAAGAGAGAAAGGGAAGTATCATTATATTTTAGAATTATATCTATGAACTACATGGAATCTAACTCTTTGTATTAATATCACATTAACATGAGAATTGATGAAAAAGGCAAAATTCATTGGACATTGCCCACAAATTGGAAAAAATGTTAACAATACAGTTGATAAGTCATAGTGAAGGGTACGAATGATTTCTACTAATATTGCAACTTTTCTGTAAGTTTGAATTTTTGAAAGTTTGCTTAACACTTTTTTATTTATTCTTTCAGTTTTTATTTAATAAATATACATTTCCAAAGTACAACTTTTGGATTATAGCAGCTTTTCCCCAGATAACGTACCACCCACCTGCAATCATCCCATTTCCCACTCCCTTTCCCATTCCATTCTTCATCAAGATTCATTTCAATTATCTTTATACACAGAAGATCAACTTAGTACATACAAAGTAAAGATTTCAACAGACTGCACCCACACGGACACACAAAGTATAGAGTACTGTTTGAGTAGTAGTTTTACTGTTAATCCACATAGCATAACACATTAAGGACAGAGATCCTACATGGGGTGTAGGTGCACAGTGACTCCCGTTGCTGATTTAACAATTGACACTCTTATTTATGACGTCAGCAATCACCCAAGGCTCTTGTCACAAGCAGACAAGTCTATGGAAGCCTCTTGAGCTCACAAACTCTGATCTTATTTAGAGAAGGCCATATTCAAAGTGGAAGTTCTCTCCTCCCTTCAGAGAAAGGTACCTCCTTCTTTGATGGCCCATTCTTTCCGCTAGGATCTCACACACAGAGATAATTCATTTAGGCCTTTTTTTTTTTTTGCCACAATGTCTTGGCTTTCCATGCATGCGAAACTCTCATGGGCTTTTTAGCCAAATTTGAATGCCTTAAGAGCTGATTCTGAGGCCAGAGTGCTGTTTAGGGCATATGCCATTCTATGAGTCTGCTGTGTATCCCGCTTCCCATGAAGGAATATTCTCTTTTAAATTCTATCAATTACTATTAGCAGACACTGGTCTTATTTATGTAATCCTTTGACACTTAATCCTATCATTATGATCAATTATGAACTTAAACTGATCACTTTAACACGTAAGATGGCATTGGTACATGCCACCTTGATGGGATTGAATCAGAATCCCCTGGCATGTTTCTAGCTCTATCATTAGGGGTAAGTCCAAGTGAGTATGTGCCGAACTGTACAACTCCTCCCTCTTTTATTGCCACTCTTATATTTAACAGGGATCACTTTTCAGTTAAATTTAAACACCTAAGAATAATTGTGTGTTAAAGAGTTCAACCAATGGTATTAAGAAGGACAAAAAAATATACTAAAAGGAATAAAATAGTAAGTTGTTCCTCGACAGTCAGAACAAGGGCTGATCAAGTCATTGTTTCTCATAATGTCTGTTTCACTTCAACAGGTTTCCTTTTTGGGGCTCGGTTAGTTGTTACAGATCAGGAAGAACATATGATATTTGTCCCTTTGGGACTGGCTTATTTCACTCAGCATGATGTGTTCCAGATTCCTCCATTTTGTTGTAAATAACCGGATTTCATTGTTTTTTACTGCTGTATAGTATTCTATAGAGTACATGTCCCATAATTTCTTTATCCAGTCTACTGTTTATGGGAATTTGGGTTGGTTCCAGGTCTTAGCTATTGTGAATTGAGCTGCAATAAACATTGAGGTCTAGACAGCTTTTTTTTTTTTTTTTTTTTTTTTTTTTTTTTTTTTTTTGACAGGCAGAGTGGACAGTGAGAGAGAGACAGAGAGAAAGGTCTTCCTTTTGCCGTTGGTTCACCCTCCAATGGCCGCCGCTGCAGCCGGCGCACCGCGCTGATCCTGGCAGGAGCCAGGAGCCAGGTGCTTTTCCTGGTCTCCCATGGGGTGCAGGGCCCAAGCACCTGGGCCATCCTCCACTGCACTCCCTGGCCATAGCAGAGAGCTGGCCTGGAAGAGGGGCAACCGGGACAGAATCCGGCGCCCCAACCGGGACTAGAACCCGGTGTGCCGGCGCCGCAAGGCGGAGGATTAGCCTATTGAGCCACGGCGCCGGCTTAGGCAGCTTTTTTATTTGCCAACTCAATTTCCTTTGGGTAAATTCCAAGGAGTGGGATGGCTGGGTTGTATGGTACATTTATATCCAGGTTTCTGAGGAATCTCCAAACTGACTTCCATAGTGGCTTTACCAGTTTGCATTCCTACCAACAGTGGATTAGTGTCTCTTTTTCCCCACATCCTAACACTTAATAATTGTACATATTTATGGGCACAGTGTGACTTTTTAAAAAAGCGAATCCTTTATAAATCCAATAATCATTAAAATAAAATAAAAGAAATACATGTCCAAGTAGCTTATGGATCACATAAGAAATAATAATGGAAATTACAACATTCTGCATCTAAATATCTCAAGATAAAGTAGTAGCTAGATGAAAACTTAGAGGTTAAATTTACTACAGTAAATATTCATCTTAAGAAATTAGGGAAAATAAACCCAAAGAGAGGAGGAAATATAAAAGAAAAGCTTAAAGTAATGAAATAGAAAACCTATATTTTATGAGACAGTAATCAAAGTTCAAATTGTTCTTTGAAAAAATAATATATCAACTTCTGATGATATTGATGAACAGGAAAGCCAAGACACTCTGGCAAAAAAAAAAAAAAAAAACCCTAAATGAAAGATCTCTGTGAGTGAGATCCCAGTGGAAAGAACAGGTCTTCAAAGAAGGAGGTACCTTTCTCTGAAGGGAGGAGAGAACCTCCACTTTGACTATGACCTTGTCTAAACAAGATAAGAGTCGGTGAACTCAAAAGGCTTCCATAGCCTTGGAAACTCATGACTGGTGCATAGGGAGATTACTGATGCCATAAACAGGAGTGTCAATTTGTAAAGTCAACAACAGGAGTCACTGTGCACTTACTCCTCATGTAGGATCTCTGTCCTTAATGTGCTGTACATTGATTGAGACTTAATGCTATAATGAGTACTCAAACAGTATATTTCGCTTTGTGTTTCTATGGGGGTCCAAGCTGTTGAAATCTTTACTTAATGTATACTAAACTGATCTTCTGTAAAAAAAAAAAAAGAAAGAAATTATCAATTCCCAACTTGACTCTCACTGGGATTAAACATGACAATAGGTCTGATCTGATTTCATCAGCATTTAAAAAATCATCTATTATTTTTCACTTTATGTTTGTGTGGGAGCAAACTGTTGAAATCTTTACTTAATGTATGCTAAACTGATCTTCTGTATATAAAGAGAATCGAAAATGAATCCTCATGTGAATGGAAGGGGGAGGGAGTGGGAAAGGGGAGGGGTGCTGGTGGGAGAGACGATATGGGGGGAAGCCATTGTAATCCATAAGCCGTACTTTGGAAATTTATATTCATTAAATAAAAGTAAAACAAAACAAAAAAAAAAGAATCCATAGAAAAGTAGTAGAAGATGGCCCAAGTCCTTGGGCCCCTGCACCCTCGTGGGAGACCTGGAAGAAGCTCCTGTCTCCTGGCTTTGGATAGGCACAGCTCCAGCCATTGCAACCATTTGGGGAGTGAACCAGCAGATGGAAGACCTCTCCCTCTTTCTCTGCCTCTCCTTCTCTCTCTATGTAACTCTGACTTTCAAATAAATAAATAAATATTTTTAAAAAAGAATCCATAGAAGCGTCATTTAAGGGAGAAATTTTCTCATTCAGTTTTGTCTTTTTGTGTGTGTGTGTGTGCTTCAAATATGATGCTGGCAACATATTCTGTTGCTCCATAATATCAACAGCTTCTGATTTCCTAATTTGCGAGTTAGTCATCAGTTACTTCCGTCAGTATCACAGAACAGCCATAGTTTGGAAATTTCATTGTTTACTGAGTCAATGATCATTTCCTGTGATTGTCTGAAAGTGATGTGTGAACAACAGTGACAGTATCTTCCAAAATTCCTACATCTTTAGTAAGCAGTTAAGAAAAATTAAGATGTGAAGTGATTGTAAAACATGACTGAAAATTCTCTGACACTCTTCCCATTGAAAGATAGGATCCATGCCCCCTCTTTTTGAATTTGGGTGGGCTGCGACTTCTTTGACAACTAGAGTATGGCAGAAATAACACTGACTTCCAAGAATAGGTAATAAAAGGCTAGACAGATTCTGCCTAGCTTTCCTGAAACATCTGCTCTCTTTGAAAGCTTTATCTCAGGATGCTCCGTCTCAGAAAACAGCTGTCATATTGCAAGAGGCTCAGTTCATACTGATAGGCCACATGTGGGTGCTCTGGTCAACAGTCACAGCTGAGCCCACCCTTCAAGACATCACAGACTAGGTGTCAGTTATATGAGTGTAGGTAATTCTAGTCCCCAGCCATTCAAGTTACCTTAGCCATATGTCTTCTCAGCTGAGGCCACAGAATACATGGAACAATCCCCACTGCCCTGTTCAAATCTTTGAACCACAAATCCTTGAGCATAATGAATGGTTGTCATTTTATGACATTAAATTGCAGAGTAAATCATTATGTGAAAGTAACTGGGAAAGGATGATAAAAGAAAAATGTGACTGAAGCACTGAAAAGTGACAAAATCATGATATGCAATTTTAAAAGGTGAACAAATGAATGTAGTAAAACCAGAGTAAGAAGGATGGCTTGAGGCCGGCGCCGCAGCTCAATAGGCTAATCCTCCACCTTGTGGTGTCAGCACACCAGGTTCTAGTCCCAGTCAGGGCGCCGGATTCTGTCCTGGTTGCCCCTCTTCCAGGCCAGCTCTCTGCTATGGCCCAGGAGTGCAGTGGAGGATGGCCCAAGTACTTGGGCCCTGCACCCCATGGGAGACCAGGATAAGTACCTGGCTCCTGGCTTCAGATCAGCGCCATGCGCCGGCCGCAGCGCGCTGGCCGTGGTGGCCATTGGAGGGTAAACCAACGGTAAAAGGAAGACCTTTCTCTCTCTCTCTCTCTCTCACTGTCCACTCTGTCTGTCAAGAAAGAAAGAAAGAAAGAAAGAAAGAAAGAAAGAAAATATATATAAAAAAAGAAGGATGGCTTGGAGTCAACAGCTTCATCTTTCTGAGTGAAATTATTGTTAGACTATCCCTGGATATGGAATTATTATTTTTGATTGGAATTTTAGGAAAAAACACTCTATTATTTTAATTATGCAATGGCCAATGTTCTGATATCCTCAGGCATCTCTAACAACCATCAACATAGAAGTGAAAAGAATATGAAGCCACAACCACCAACAACAAATATGATACATTGATGATGAATAGAAAGATGAATGGCTAGATATATATGGCAGGTATAGCCATAAAAATCAGTGTAGTAAAAAGTTATTTGAAGGGTATGAGTATATAGAGATGTCTTGTATCTATTTCCGCATAGCAAATAACTCCAAAATTGCATGGCTTCCAACAACGTGTATTCATCCCCTCAAATTTATTATGAGTCAGGAATCTGGACACAGTGTAGCTGGGTTGTCTGGTTCAGTCTTGCACAAGGTACAATAAAGGTGTCACTTGTATGGCAATCATTTTAAAGCTTAACTAGGGATGAATTCATTTCCAAATTCACTCAAGAGGTAGTTAACAAGATTTAATTCCTTGCAGTCTATTGACCACAGGCCTCCCTTGATTCTTAATCATATTGACCTTTCCATAGGGCAGCTTTCAACATGGCAGTGAGCTTCCCTACAGGTGAACCACCAAGAGGACACAAGAGAGTGCTAGCATGACAAAACTCAGGAGTCTTCTGTAGGCTAATCTTGGGAGCATACCCTCATCACTTCTGTCATATTCTGTTCATTAGAAGCAAGTGACAATAGGTCCAGCCCATACTCAGGGTGGAGAGGATTACACAAAGGCTTCAACATCAGAATGTGGGTATCATTGGATGAAGGTCTTCTTAAACTGCTGTCTACCACAGGGGATCTACTGCAAAGTGAGCATTTTCATTACAAAATGTTTGTGAAAATTAGCACACATGTGTACCCACATGTACTTCAAAAACTTCATGGAAAATGGAATTAAAATATGCTTATTTTGGTGCAAAAGAATTTTGAAATCCATGCATAGATCCTTGTAATACACATTTTCAGTGAATTTTTTGAGTACCCCTCACATGGGTGAATTTAAAAAATTTTTGCATGAAAATAAATAAATGTATCTTTTAATTCCATTTTCACAAAGATTTTTGCAGTACCTGCATATATCCTAATTTGTGTTCTGCATTTTGCTGCAACCCGTAGCCAAATTAGGTTTCAGTGGATCAATTATACTAAATAAGCCACCAGTTTAGAAACATTGAAATATGTAGGTAAAAAGAAAATAACTGCTCCTGTGGTGGGGCGGAGGGAGGGAGGGAGGGAGGGAGGAAGGAAGGAAGGAAGGAAGGAAGGAAGGAAGGAAGGAAGGGAAAGAAAGCATTTTCTGCTACATTATCTAGAGCCATTTATTTAGCTTTAGAACAAGAAATCCCACAGAGCTCATTGTTCCTGAGAGTATAGTTAAAATAGTACACAATACAATAGCTAAACAAGAATCAGCAACACCTATAGCACATTTACTATGAGCTAAGCACAGTACTAAACTTGTTACGCATATTAACAGATATCATCCACACAACAAAACAACAGAGAAGGTAATATCATTATCTTCATTCACAGGTGAATAAATTGTGATACAGGGGGTTAGCAATTTGCACATGGTCATAATTCTATTCTTGAATCATCAACATGAACCCCTCCTTCATTCATTTATGAAGGCAAGAAAGCAAGGACAATGCCCTAGAAAGATTTCCAACTGAAAGAAGTCCATTGAGCTAAAAGCTATAAACTTCAATTATCTGCAATGTTCCTTTATATGGAAGAGTAGCATTCTGCTGTCTCCCTTGAAGAGGCCTTCCCTGTTCTAGGAAGATTTCATTTTTCCCGCTTAAACCCCTGTCTTTCTGCCCTAGAATCTTTGCAACCATTACATTCCACCAAGCCTGTAATCCCTACCTATGGTTTGAGATA
Organism: Oryctolagus cuniculus; assembly: GCF_964237555.1. Taxonomy (NCBI): domain Eukaryota; kingdom Metazoa; phylum Chordata; class Mammalia; order Lagomorpha; family Leporidae; genus Oryctolagus; species Oryctolagus cuniculus. The sequence goes on from NC_091453.1 coordinate 127,830,383, forward strand.
ATTTGAGGTGATTCTGGTTCAATGTGCATTTCAGATATATACCCTGAATACTTGTTACAGGTTTAGCACGCCCCAAACATTTCATGAGACATACATAAAAAACATCAACATCTGCTCATTGTTTCTCACAAAGTAAACTTTAACTAGGTGCTCAGTATTTTTATTTGCTAATCTGACCACCTGTCCCTACCAGTACTCCTTTCCAAAGCTCCTGGACCTCCCATGTCTCCACTCTGATTTTCCTAGGACTTTCCACCTTTCCTCTTCAGCAGCCTCAAGGAAAGAGGGGCCTAGTGAGTCCAGGCTCCAGCTGCCAGAGGCTAGACAGGGCTGGGGAACCACTGCTAGCATCCACAATTAGCCCTGAGACTACATTTTCCCATAGAAACAATAATCTTAATGGCGACTAACTCCCCAGTGCTATAGGCCCTATAGTCCAGTCATATTCTCCGTTAAATAGGCTTTTGTGGTCTGGCCTGGGAAACTTTGCACCATTTGTAACATTGTTTCCATGGGAAAAATGCTTCTTAAATTCCAAACAACTGACTTAAAACAAACTTTTGGAACAAAATGCTTTGGTAAATTGGGAAAGGCCTGTAGACTCTCTCAGAGTCATTCAGGGGCCTGTGACTTCACTCCAAGATGTTAGCAACATTTAGGCCTGCTTAGCATACCAAAGGGAAGCCATTGGGCTTGCTTAAGAAACTTTAATAAGCAAACAGAAAAGATTGACAGATCCATAATAGACAGACTGACTCCATCTTTGATTGGCTACACAGACCAGCATTTACATTGAATGATTTTCCTTAATCAAACACAGGCCTTACTGGACAGGCAGGACACTTATCCGCCTAAGTGGGTGGTTATTAAGGAGATGCCAGGTACTCTGTATCTAATTGTACATTTAGCACCCTTTACAGACACTAGCATGCCAGAGGAAAGACAAGTTTCTTTTTTTTCCCTCCATTGTCTGATATTTGCAATGTTTCATTGGTTCCTTCACCTTGATGAAAACAGAGCAAGTATGCGGCTTTCATCTGCTTCTTTCTTTCAAAGGCATATGGAAAATTCCGTGTTCAGGAATAAAATGTTAATTCTGAGAAAGTACTTGAAGGCATTCTAAGAGGCTGTCTCCCAGATTGCTGAAATTATACAAAGTGTTGCCTTGTCATTTGCATAACAAGTGTGACAGGATCCTTACTTAGGAGACTAAAACAGGAGAAATAAAATGTATACAGATACCTCACTTCTCATTAATTATTATTCAAAATGAAATGTAATGCCACTAGCTATAGGGTGCCAGAAGTAGAAGAAGGAAATATATCATCATGTATTTAAAAACCTTTACAGGGGATAGTGATAATTAAGAAATTATTATACTACTGATATTTTAGAAGCAGTGTAGCCACCTGTTCATTTCTTTATTAATAACCAATTTTCTTCTCTTTTAACATGGCACAGCAAAGATTATTAGAGGAAAGAATGCAAAAATCAAGGTACTGAGAAATAATTTATACCATGCAGCAAAAGTATATTAAAATGCATCATTTTAATTAAGACTTCACTGGTAGAGAAAGTCATATTTTAGGTCTGGTTTATAGCAACATTTAATTTGACTTAAAAGAATAGCAATACATATAGTAATTATCATTGTTGATATTATTAATTTGCTCTAAAATTAGCTTTAAGTTATTCTTTTCCCACCTCTAAACAGTAAGCCATCATTCTCATAAAAGTGTGTTTACTGGGGCCTGGAGAGGGATGCACTTAGTCAAGGCTGTAAACATGGAGAAGAGTACTGAGCTTCTCGGGGAGTGGGGCAGAGGCAGGAAGACACTGCCTGTGAGGCAAAGCTGGTCCTCAGGTGCCAATCAGCCAAGTTCCTGCCCAGGAAACTCATGTGTGACCTTCGTGGCTACTGAGGAGACAGTAGTGCCACAGGGGAAAGCAACAAACACCTGCTTAAGCATGCTAGGAAACAAAGTGGGAGCTCAAGTCACAAACCTCTGGAAGAATTCTTGGTCATGTGACCTTTAGCAAGTTAGTTAACTTCTCTCAGACTGAGGTAAGTTTTTTGAAGATTATTTCCAAACTTATTGAAAAATATCCCAAAGGCATTGAATTTAGAAACTGTTTACTAACAAAAATAAAACCAATTAACAAGATCATTTATTCTGATTATAATTCTCATATAAACATTAAATATTTTATTCATTAAATTAGGATAATTCTAGGTATCACTGATTATCTGCAAACATTATTTTTCATTTTTAAATTAACATGAAATAAAAATTGGCTTTTGGGCATGTATACTTCTATGAATTTTAACACAGAGTAAAAATGTGTTCTCCCACCAGCACCATCAGGATACAGACCATCTCCATCATCCATAAGACTCCCCACTGCTATCTTTCTTTAGTGAAATACAGTCCCACCTGAACCCTTCCCTGGCAACCACTGATCTTTTCTCTATTACTGTAGTTTATCTTTTAAATGTGAAATAAATGGAATCACACAGTATATAACATTTTGAGATCAGCATCTTTCACTCAGCCTACCTCTGAGATTCACTTAGGGTGTTGAATCAATAGATCTCCCATTTTTATGGCTAAATAGTATTCCACTGTATAAATGTACCCTGATGTGTTTAACCAATCACCCACTGAAGGGCATTTAGGTTGCTTTCAGGTTTGGGTGATTATAAATAGACCTGCTATAAACATTAATGTTCAAGTTTTTTTGTGAACATAAGCTTCCATTTTACTTGAAAAAGATGATGCTGAGTCACATAGTAAGTATGTGTTTGATGTCAAAGAAATTACCACAAGAAATTGTTTTCCAGAGTGACTGACTATTTTGGTTTCCCACCAGCAACATGGAAGAGTTCCAGTTGGTCTGCATCCTTGTCAGCTCTGGATATTGTCAATATTTTTTATTGTTAACCATTCTAATAGATTTGTAGTAGCAGTGCATACGAATCTGTATTAATATACGCTCATGTCAGTGATGCTGGACACCTTTTTGTGCTTATTTTCCATCTGTATGTCTTCACCAGTGACAGATCTATTGAAGCATTTTCCTCACTTTTCTAAATTTGTGTGTTTCACATCTGGCCAGTTAGCTCAGTTGGTTAGAGTGTGGTGCTGTTAAAATTGGAATGGTTCCTTTCTCTTGATTTTTGGGTATTCTATATGTTTTTTATATACAAATCCTTTGATATATGGTTTACAAATATTTTCTCCTAGTCTGTGATTGATTTTGAATTAAATTGACTGTCATTTTGGAAATGCAAAAATGCTTAATTTTGATAAAATTTGATGCATCATGTTTTAATTATTTTGTACATTATTTTTGGAGTGCTATTTCTAAGCATTCTTTATTTTACTCCAGATCACAATTTTTTCTGTGTTTTCTCTAGAAGTTTTGCTGCTTTAGGTTTTGCATTCAGATCTATGATACATTTCCAGTAAATTTTTGTATAAAACATGACATCGAGGTCCAGTTTTTTTTTTTTTTTTTGCCTATGAATGTCCAATTGCTTTAGCAATGCTTGTTGAAAAGCTATGCTTCTTCTATCGACTTGCTTTTTACCCTAGTCAAAAATCAATGGGCACTATCATCTCTTATGTAGAAGGGGATCAATAAACTGTAGCCCACAGGTGAAACCTGGGCCACCCTGCTAATTTTTGTAAATATAGTTTTTTGGGTTTTTTTTTGAAACACAGACATATTTATTTGCTAATGTATTTCCATAGCTGCTTTTGTGTCACACTAGCAGAGTTAAGTAGTTGTGTCAGAGAACACGTAGCTTATAAAGCTGAAACTATTTTCTTCTATCTGGTCCTTTACAGAAAAAGTTTGCTACCTCAAGTCTAGACTACAGCAGTGGCTGCTGTAGTGCTATGAACAGTACTGTCAACCTATGACATTGGCAGTTCCTTCTGGATTGCTTTAGAGAATGTGATGGAACAAGGACATAAGCCTCAGCCATTCTAGCTCCTTGCCAGAAAGTAGATAAAATTGGAATTTACCCTTATCCCTGTATCCTTTGAAATTCAGAATTTATTATTATTATTCCCCACCCCACCCCCTGCATTCTTTTTCAGGTTTGGAAGCCAGCACCAAATGCGAAAAAGTTGTATGGAGAAACTCACCTCCTTCTGCCCCAGTCCCTCTCCTCTGGACCACTAGTCCACCCTAAGATATAAAAAAAAAACCTAGCCTGCTGAGGATTGGGCCCTCTGCCACATGTTTGGTCTGTGTGCATACTGGCAGTTGGTCACCCACCTCTGTGAATAAATTTGGCTGTGAGTTCATATCCTGTCTCGTCTCTGTTCTGCGCCCCTTTTCCTTACAGAATAGACTTGCTGGGGCTGGCAGTTCTTCATTCTCTTAGGGGAAGGATCTTCACCCAGACTCAGGTTCTTATGGGACCAATGCCTGGTTGACCCCCGTAAGGACCATTATGGCACTCCATGGAGAGCTGGCATTTCCTGACAGCTCCTATAAAGCACTGGCACTCAAAATCCGACTGCCTGTTGCTGAGCACTGTGTTTCTCCATTAATAAGACTAATTCTTTATGTGTGCCCTATAAATGGGGCGTGTTGTACTTACTGAGACCCAGCAGTGTTCTGGCCCTTGGCTCACCTCTTTATGGGTTGACAGCAGGATGGGATTTTTTTCCTGGATCTGTAAATTTTAATTTTCCTCAGTAAAGCTTAGCCCTTAGCCCATGCTTTGTGACTTTGGGAAGTTCATTCCAAAGGCTGATGAATGACAGTTGACTATCCTGAAGAGACACATCTGACATGCCAGTGGAGGCCCAAAAAGGACCTATCTGGCACACCAGCCCCCTAACCGACCTCCCTGCATCCGCAGTGACTCTCTTTCCATTTATTCCTCACACTGTAGTTAGAGTGGGTCTTTCTGAGCAAAGCTGTGGTGTCACTCACCTTCCCTTTATAAACCAATTTAACATACCTCAAAAACTTTCCATTAGTTTTAAAATAAACCAAAATATTTAACATGGTTTAACAAGATCCAAGGTGCTCTGACCCTGGCCTTTTTCTCCAGCCTTATCTTCCATCATTCTTCTTGCTTCTCAGAACTACAGGAAAACAACATTTTCTCACTTGTGTTAAACATGTTCCCTCCTGCTATTGGGTATATCCTGTTCCAGTTATCTAAAATGCTTTGTTCTTTACTTAATTAAATCCTGTGCTACTCCCTAAGGGAAGACTATTTCAACTTAGCCATGTTCCCAGAGCATCTGGAAACATGGTTGAAATTTTACATTTATTTGTATGGTTATGTAGTAACGGTTCTCACTACTAGACCTTAAGATTCATGTCTCACTTTGGTCACCAGGAGTCTAGTTTATAGTGCCTGGCATAAAGTGGAGAGTCAATAAACTTAGTTGAACATATTTTAAGAACAACGTAGAACAAAGTCAGGCACATTCACCATGTATTATATGATTCTATTTATAGGAAATGTCCGCAAAAAACAAAATCTAAAGATAAATAAAATAGACTTCCGTATGGATGGAGATGGGAATGGGGATAAAATGTAAACTAGCCTCAGGGATTTTATGGAGATAATGCAAATTTCTAAAACTGTACCTCAGTAATCTTATTAAAAGTCATTATAATGTGCATTTAAAATGGGTGAATTTAACTTACATAAATTATACCTCAATACAGTTGTTTTTAAAAAGTAATTGGCGATGCATGTTGGAACTACTTCATTTTCCATTCTGTTCTGTTCATCTATTTGTATATCACTGTGCGAATGCTACACTGTCTTGATGAGTGCCTTTACAGTAAGTTTTAAAGTAGGATAATGTGAGTATTCCAATATATACTTTTTTCTCAAAACGGGTTCAGCTATCCTAGCCCACACTTTTATTTATAAATTTTAAAATCAAATTATCTCAATCTATTTTTTAAAAGTCATTCTTGAAGCCAGCATTGTAGTATAGTTGGTAAAGTTGTGGCCTGCAATACTGGCATCCCATGTGGGAGACGGTTCATGTCCTAATTGTTCTACTTTCCATCCAGCTCCCTGATAATGGCTTAGGAAAAGCATCAGAAGATGGCCCAAGTGTTTGGACCCCTGCCACCCACATGAAAGACCCATAAGAAGATCCTGGCTCCTGATTTCAGTCTGGCACAGCCCTCTGTTGTGGCCATCTGGAGAGAGAACCAGCAGGTGGGAGATCTCTCTCACTCTGTCTCCCCATCTCTCGCTGTAACGCTGAATTTCAAATAAATAAATAAATCTTTAAAAAGTCCTTCTGGAATGCTAATTGGAATTGAATTAAACCCATAAATCAATTTGGGGAGAATAGACAGCATAATATGTTTGTTTCCAATCCATGAATAAGGTATGTTCCTCTATCATGTAGAACTTCTTTCATATTTTTCATAAGATTTTAACAGTAAATATTTTGTTAGATACATGTCCAAGTATTTAATTTCTTGAACATAATATGAATAAAAATGGTATATGTATATATTTCATTTCAATTGTTCATTGTTACTATAATATATGGTTAGTTTTATGTATTGATGCTGTATTTGAAACCTCTGATTTGTTCTTGGTGATTACATTGTTACATTCCTGTAGAATCTTTCCATAAATAATCATTTCATTTGCAAAAGAGTCAGTTTTATGTCTTCGTCTCTATTAATCTTTCTTTCCTCAGCAGTCTTGCTAAAGATTTATAAATTTTATTTTTTTATTTCATTGATTTTTTCAATTTATTGTCTCTGTCATTGATTTCTGTTTGTATCTTTATTATTTCTTTCCCTCTGTATGGTTTACTCTGATTTGGCAGTAATTTTCTGAGTTTATTGAGGTACAATATTATATTTTTATTTGAGGCAATTCTTTCCTAATACAAGTATTTATTGTTTTAAATATCCCTCTAATCCCTGTTTTAGCAGTATCTCAAAAGTTTTGAAAAGTTTAGTTTCATTTTGATTCAATTCAACATATTTTATAATTTTCCTCAATATTGCATCTTGGACTCATTGATAGTTTAAAAGAATGTTATTTAATTTCCAAGTATTTGAGTGTTTTTATTCATTTTCTTCTCTATGATTTATAGCATAATTCCATTGTGGTCAGAGAACATACTCTGTTTCATTTCAGTTCTTTTAATCTTGTTAAGGTTTGCTTTTATATTCCAGGATTCAGTCTATCTTGGAGAATGCTCCACATGCACTTTAAAAGAATGTTTATTCTGACATTTTTGGCTAGTGTGCCATAAATGACAATTGATTCCTCTTGGTTGATAGCATTGTTCAATTCTTCTATATCCTTAATGATTTTTTGTCTTCTATCAATTACTGAGAAAGAGGCATTGAAGTCTGTAGTTATACTTGTGGATTTGTCTACTTTTCAATTCTGTCAGTTTTTGCTTCATATATTATAAATCTCTGTTGTGGTGCATACACATTTAGACTTTTTGGTGAATTATCTTGTGATGATTGTTTAATGAGCCTCTTTATCATTGACAACTCTCCTTGTTTGGAACTCTAATTTGTATGCTATTTATTTGTCTACTCTGGCTATCTTGTGATTAATCATTGATGTTATATATATTTTTACATTCTTTTACCTTTCATGTAGCAACATCATTATATTTAGAGTTTCTTGTATACAACTTATGAATGGGTCATATGGATTTTTAATTTATTCTGATGGTCTACTTTTTAATTTGTGTGCCAAACCATTTGCATTTAGAAGAATTGCTAATAGATCTGAATTTTAATTTCCCATACATTATTAGTTTTCCATATTTTTAAACCATTTATTTATACTTTTTCTTCTTCAGCATTATTTGAACATTAATAATGTATGTTAATTTGTCTATTATGTTTCTGATTATATTTTTGATGACTTCAATTTGTTTGTTGCTCATGTGATTGTAATACACATATTTATATTTTTACTGTTGACAGAGAACTAAAACATTGCAAATTCAAAGGAATATAGAAAACGTACAATAATATTGGTTCCCTTATCCTCATCCATGCTATGTCATAATTGTGTGATGTATTACATTCTTGTACATTGAAATCTAATCAGGAACAGGCATTGTGACACAGCAAGTGAAGCTGCCACTTGGAATGCTTGCAACACCTATTGTAGTGCATGGGACTGAGTTCTGTCTCTACTTCCGATCCAGCTCCATCCTAATGCATCTGACAGACAACATATCATGGCCAAAGTCCTTGGTTCCTGCTTCCCATATGGGAGACCCTGGTGGAGTTCCTGGCTCCTAGTTTCAGTCTGGCCCAGAGCTGGCTGTTGTGGCCATTTCAGGAGTAAACCAGCAGATGGAAGATGTCTCTCTCTCTCTCTCTCTCTCTCTCTCTCCCCCGCCCCGTCTCTCTCCATTTGTGTCAACCTGCCTTTCAAATAAATAAATAAATCTTTAAAGTCAATCCAATCAAACATTGTTACAACTCTTTTTTTTTTTAATTTGACAGGTAGAGTTATAGACAGTGAGAGAGAGAGACAGAGAGAAAGATCTTCCTTCCATTGGTTCCCTCCCCTACAGTTCACCAGAATCAGGGAGGTTAACACAGACCTCCCTCATAGCAGCCTCTCTTAGGAGAGGAAGGAAATGTGAAATATTCCTGTGATAGCTCCTCGCAGGTTGTCTACCTTGGCAGGTGTCAGGAAGATCACAGGTTTATGGTTTTGCCTTGCCTACACGTCAAGGCTAATGGTGGATAAATGCAAGGTGGCAAGAGTGCCATGGTAAACCTGTATCATTACTGTGATAAATCCACAGACTCCACAGATATTTAAGTAATGGTTTTCTTAATAAGTAATGTATTTTTCTGACTGCAATAAAGTTTTTTTTTTCTTTATCTTTAGTTTTCAGCAATTTGATTATGATATATCTGGCATGGATTTCTTTAGATTTAAGCTACATGGATTTGACTGAGCGCCTCAGACCTACAGATTTATGTTTTTTGGTCAAACGTAGGAAATTTTAAGACGCTGTTTTTAAAGATTTATTTGAATGTGTGTGTGTCTGTGTGTGTGTGTGAGAATGAGAGAGAGAGAGAACGAGACAGAGAGAGAGATCTTTCTTTTTTTATTTTTTTAAAACTTTTATTTAGTAAATATCATTTTCCAAAGTACAGTTGATGGATTACAATGGCTATTTCCCACCCATAACTTCCCTCCCACCCGCAACCCTCCCATCTCCCGCTCCCTCTCCCATTCCATTCACATCAAGATTCATTTTCAATTATCTTTATATACAGAAGATCGATTTAGTATATATTAAGTAAAGATTTCATCAGTTTGCACCCACACAGAACATAAAGTGTAAAATACTGTTTCAGTACTAGTTATAGCATTAATTCACATTGGACAACACATTAAGGACAGAGATCCTACATGAGGAGTAAGTGCACAGTGACTCCTGTTGTTGACTTAACAATTTGACACTTTGTTTATGGTGTCAGTAATCTCCCAAGGCTCTAGTCATGAGTTTCCAAGGCTATGGAAGCCTCTTGAGTTCGCTGACTTCGATCTTATTTAGACAAGGTCATAGTCAAAGTGGAAGTTCTCTCCTCCCTTCAGAGAAAGATGGCCCATTCTTTCTACTGGAATTTCACTCACAGAGATCTTTCATTTAGGTCCTTTTTTTTTTAACTGAAAAGTGATCCCTGTTAAATATAAGAGTGGGAATAAGAGAGGGAAGAGATGTACAATTTGGGACATGCTCAATCGGACTTGCCCCAAATGGTGGAGTTAGAAATGTGCCAGGGGATTCCAATACAATCCCATCAAGGTTGCATGTACCAATGCCATCTCACTAGGCCAAGTGATCAATTTCAGTTCACAGTTGATCACACTGATAGGTCTAAGAGTGAAAGGGATCACACAAAAAATACTAGTGTCTGCGAATACTAACTGATAGAATAAAAAAGGGAAAGAACGATCCAACATGGGAAGTGGGATACACAGCAGACTCATAGAATGGCAGATGTCCTAAACAGCACTCTGGCCTTGGAATCAGCCCTTAAGGCATTCGGATCTGACTGAAGAGCCCATGAGAGTATTTTAGGCATGGAAAGCCAAGACACTCTGGGGGAAAAAAAAGAGAGAGATGTTTCATTCACTGGTCCAGTACCCAAATGACCACAATAGCTTGAGCTGGGCCATGACAAAGCCAGGAACCTGGAACTCTACTAGGGAATCCCACATGGGTGATGGAGACCCAAGCACTAGGGCCATCACTCACTACCTTCCCAAGCACATTACCATGAAACCGGATGGTAAGTGGAAAATAATTAAAAAGAGAAAAAGGGGGGAGGGATTTCCTTTACTTCTTTAGCCAGAACTAGGATTCTCCTGGAGCCCTGTCTGGCTTCTGGGCTTCCTTGGGCCTGGAACTGGAGGAAAGATCTGGGAAACTCACCACCATTTTTATGGTACTTAAAATTCTGGCCTTCCTTTTTGGTCTTCCACTGTTTTTAACATCTTCATATACAAGAACTGGCCTATGTATTCTGTCTAAATTATACAGGTGCATTCAGTAGGAGAGACAAGGTGGAGTACAGTTACTCTATCTTATCTGAAAGTGGAATTCCCTCAGCTTCAATTTTTCCACCTGAAAACTGAAAACACCTATGTCACACAGTTTAATTGTATTAAAGAATATGATCTTTCTCTTCCAGGAAGTTTTTATATGAGAAGATGGAGTTGTATATTTTTGGTTATTTCAGGGACTTCCTGAGAGTTAATATTGTAGAGATCTACTTTGACAAAACTGCTGCCATCTTGATCATAACCACCATCTTACCCTTTAGGTGATCCTGACAGTCATCCTCAACCTTATGGGATAAACAAAGTCATTAAAATCATCTACTTAGCTTTTCATTCCAGGGATTGACACCTGGAATGTCTCTTATCTGATGCATGGAATGTTAATATTTCTTGAGAAAGTCCAGGTACATTCCAGTTAGCCACAGGCCACCTTTGTCTATAAACCCTGTTTTCTCCTGTTTCATAGCATGGGGAGCCACAATTCTTGTCATCACCCAAGACTACACTTCTGTTCTTAAGTCCTTAACAAATTATATGCTGTGTAATCCTGGATTTTCCACTACCATCTTTGGTCTCACAGAACACTATGCCTTTGGTGGCCACTTAAGTTTTCCTGAAATACATATATTCGAACAAAAAAAATCAACTAGCCATCCCCGGGAATTGCAATTGTCCCTTTTCAAAATGATAGGTCATTCAGAGGGGTTTCTGTGTTATTGTTACTGTTTAAAGCTTGCTTTAAACCCGTGATCTCACTGTGTCTACCAATTTCACATCATCAATGTATCTCAAATACTAATCATGCCTAGCATTGAACTACTTACTTTAAATCAGATCCCCAAATCTTATTGCATATCTCATCTTTATCTATCCTGCCCTAAATGGTACTAAGACTATCAAATATTGATATTTCTTACTTTAGTAACCAATAAATGGGCTTTGCTTGGTCAATCAACACATTATCATGGTGTATATATTAGTTAAGGTTTCCAGAGAAACAGAATGAATAGGGTATATGAGGAAACTAAAAAGATTTGTGGGGAAAGGGCAATAAAAGATAAATTTATTTTGGTGTAAAAATAATTGAAATAAAGGTGAGCATTTGGTGCAGTGTTTAAGTCACCATTTGAGGTACCTGTATAACATATTAGAGTGCCTGGTGTGAAACAATACTATTTTGCTTTTAATCCAGCTCTCTGCTAATGTGTACTCTGGGAGACAATAGAGGGCAGCTCAAGTAGTTGGGTCCTTGTCATTCATGTTGGAGATGTGGATTGAATACCCAGATCCTGGCTTTGACCTGGCTCAGCTCTGATTTTGTGCATATTGGGGAGTGAACAAGTAGATGGAAGTTTTTTTCTCTCTCTCTCCCTTTCTCCATCTCTGTCTCTCTCTCTCTCCCTATCTTTCTAATAAAATAAAAATAAAAATAAACTAACAATCAAAAATATGAAACCTTAGAATGGCAGATGTCCTAAATAGCACTCTGGCCTCAGAATCAGCCCTTAAGGCATTCGGATCGGGCTGAAGAGCCCATGAGAGTAATTTAGGCATGGAAAGCCAAGACACTCTGGCAAACACACACACACACACACACAAAGCACACACCTAAATGAAAGATCTCTGAGAGTGAGATCCCAGTGGGAAGAACGGGCCATCAAAGAAGGAGGTACCTTTCTCTGAAGGGAAGAGAGAACTTCCACTTTGACTATGACCTTGTCTAAATAAAATCGATGCTCATGAACTCAAAAGGCTTCCGTAGCCTTGGCAACTTATGACAAAAGCCTAGGGTGATTACTGACGCCATAAACAAGAGTGTCAATTTGTTAAGTCAACAACAGGTGTCACTGGGCACTTACCCCTCATGTAGGATCTCTGTCCTCAATGTATTGTACAATGTGAATTAATGCTATAACTAATACTCACACAGTACTTTACACTTTGTATTTCCGTGTGGATGAAAACTGTTGAAATTTTTACTGAATATATACTAAATTGATCTTCTGTATATAAAGAGAATTGAAAATGAATCTTGATGCAAATGGAATGAGAGAGGGAGCAGGAGATGGGAGGGTTGCAGGTGGGAGGGAAGTTATAGGGGGGAAAAGCCACTGTAATCCATAAACTGTACTTTGGTAACTTATATTTGTTAAATAAAAGTTTAAAAATATGAAATCTTTGCATAGTTTTTTATAATATTTTTCAAGAACTTCTTGAAGATCTCTTGCATGTGTACATATAGATAAAGATACATTTATTAATTTATTAAGAGGGTTTGGCTCACATGATTACAGAAGCTAAAAAGTGCCATAACTTCTGAAAGTTGGAGATCCAAGGAAATTTGTGGTATACTTTCAGGCCAAATTCAAAAGCCTAAGAAACTGGAATGCTAATGATATTAGTCTTGGTCTGAGTCCAAATGCCTGTGAATCAGAGCTCTGATATCTAAGGATAAAAGCAGACAGATGTCTCCACTTCAGCAGAAAGCAAATTCTTTCCACTAAATTTTTGTTTTATTCAGATCCTCAGTGTATTGGGTAATACACTGATCCATGTTGGTGAGGGTGGATCTTCTTTACCCAGTCTACCCATCCAAAGGCTAATGTCTTCTACAAATACAGACACACTACTAAATAATGTTTTACCAGGTACCTGGGCATTCCTTAGTCTAATCAAAGTAACATAGAATTAACCATAATGAGTGTGCGTGTGTGTGTGTGCGTGTGTGCCTATTGCGATCCACAGTTGACAGATCTTACCCCCAAAAAGTCTTGTGCCACCAAAGTAGTAATTGAAAATCCTTATCAATTATTTCTTCTTTCACAGCAGTAGAATAATTTAAAGGGATCACTAAATATAGGTTTCAACAAGGGTTTATAAATCATAAATCAGATACATTAAAATTGTCAAACTTATTTCAACACATCTACCTTTACTAACTAGAAAGCTCCCTGGATCTTGCCCTCCAACATTGCCAATGAAAGGTTTCTAGATTTGTTCTGCTTTGTTACATAAGGTATGGAAAAGAAGACAGCTTTATTTTTCTATGTCTGCTTCTTTGTTCAAAAACTTTCCTATATTACAATTGTATTGTGAACTGCCACTTCTTCCTGTATTCCAAAATTCCAAACACTCACTCCAAAGCACATGTTAGCTTCTGTTCCTTTCTTCCTCATAGTAATGTTCCTTGTTTTATACATATCAATCTATCACCTATTTTATTCAGAACCCAATTATTGGATGCTTGATCTGTAAATGCCTCACTCTAGCTGTGGTAATAGAGGTATGTGCATACAGACATACGCCCCATACCTACATTTAAGTCCATGACTGTCTGCATCTGTGGTGGCAGTCTCATAAGATTCTATTGTCTACTGACATCGGAGCCATCTTAGTTTGTGTAAGTACACTATAAAATGTTTGCAAAATGACACTATCAGCTAGCTGCATTTTTCAGAAAGTATCTTGACTGTTAAATGTCGTATGACTGTAACCAAACAAATATGCTTGAGCTAAAGGGGAAAAAAATGGGCTGTTTACCATTCTTTCAATTATTTATAAGCAATCTTACTCTTCTCCTCTCTTTATTTTGCCTACTATTTCAAAGGCTCTTTTCCCTGTCTGCTTTTTCATTTTAACTAAGATTGACATTGTGCTTTAAAAATTATCATGTAAATATGTTCTGCAATATATCATGAAGATGTGAGACAGTGTGATTTTTAAACCTGTGTCTTTCAAATTTTGCACTGCATTTTAGAAATGTTTGCCTTCATTTTCACTGTGATGCTGCAGAGTTTCCTTTTACGCTTCAGCTTCTTTTCAGTTCTCCAAAGTCCACCCCTTAACTTAAACACTCCTCAACTCTTCTTTCCATTACCCGCCTCAGTTTCCTCTTTCTCTAATTACCCCTGTCAGAACTGACTCCCATCTACTCACACAGAGATTTGTTTCTGGTGGAGTATCCAGAGATAAAGCTGTGTACACTGGAATTTTGCTTGAGGGAAACTCACAGTGGGGAAAGGATTTGTATAATTCCTTTTTTTCTTTGGGGACTTTATCTTCATTCTCTGGGCTTCTTATCAAACCTAGTCACAGTGCTCTTCTGTATAATATTTGCATTTCCCTGTTTACAAATCACTTTGATATACATTTGATCCTCACAAGAACTGCTTATGACAGGGCACATCATTATCCTTCTTGAACAGATTAGGAAATTGAGGCTCACCCAAGAAAGGAGCACCACAGGTCATGTGCTAGACATGGCAAATTTCCAAGGATTTTGAAAATGTACTCCTTCTTTTATTTATTTGACAAATAGCTTCTGTATTCTTGGATGTGCCACCTTCTATGTTAGATACTGGGGTCGATTCCTGTGTGGTTTCCAGACTGAAGTAGATAGGTGAGACAACTTCCTTTAAAATTGAGTAACAAAATTCTTTCATCTAGCTGATTTTTTATTAATCAAGCTCAAGTATATTTCAACTCAGCCCAAGATGAATTAGAGGTTAGTGGAACGAGGCAGAAACAGAACAAAGTTGGAGCTCAAGAGATGTGAGGTACCAAACCTGACTCAACTTTTATCTCCAAATCTGCCTATAAGTATGCATACTAATTGGCTTTTACTCTTCAAAGATACCTTAGATAAGTAACTCTCACTGGGGTGTGGGGGCTGAAATACTCATTGGCATGACTATCAGAATCTTAGAGTGTGTTGAATCTCAAAGAACACTTTTTATTTTATTTTACTTTATATTATTTTATTGAAATTCAGAGTTAGAGAGACAGAGGGAGAGAGAGATATCTTCCATCTACTGGTTTACTTCCCAAATGGCTGCAAAGGCCCAGGCTAGGCCAAGCTGAAGCCAGGAGCCAGGAACTTCATCCAGGTCTCCCATATGGGTGCAGGGGCCTAAGGACTTGGGCTGTCTTCTGCTGCTTTCCCAGGCGCATTAGTAGGGTTATGGATTGGAAGTAGGGCAGCTAGCACCCATATAGGATGCTGACATCACAGGCAGAAGCTTAACCCATTATGCTACAACGCTGGCCCTCAAAGAGTACTTTTGAAAAAGATTTATTTATTTACTTGAAAGGCAGAATGACAGAGGGAGAGGAAGAGAAGAGAGACAGAGAGATACCCTGTATCAGTTACTTCATCCACCAATGCCGACAATAGCCAGAGCTGAACTAGGCCGAAGCCAGGAGTTGGAACCCCATCCAGGTCTCCCATGTGGGTGGCAGGGACCCAAGTACTTAAGCCATCCTCTAGCTAACGTGCACCCATCAAGAAGCTAGCTCAGAAGCAAAGGCAGGATTTCATCCCAAGCACTCTGACATGGAGTGCTTGTGTCCCAGGTGCCACAAAAGGCCTCCCTTCAAAAGGCACTTTTAATATTATAATCATATATTTCAAAAATCAGGTGTGCAGGGAAGGAAACCTACCATTTATGCATTGCAAACTGCAGATGTGAACCAAAGATCAAAGGTAGCATTCTAGAGTGGTAGGAACATAGAAGTGAGGTTTTAGTTTGCATAGGAGAAGGAGGGTGGGAGGAGTAGTACGCTACCATTTTCTGGTGACCATGAACTCCATGGGTTTGAAGAAGTAGAGAATACCACACTTAGTGTGCTGCAGTGGCAGGCAGGGCTGGGACAGGTATCACAGCCCCTTTGCTTCTGTCCCACTTACTTTTGGGAGCCCCTGCTGAGCTGCCTGGTAGGCGTCACTCCTCTTCTCTCTCAGGAGCCTGCCTGACTTCCCACCCGCCGGTCTGGCGGGGAGAGGGACTTCAGCTGCAGTGCTCTCTCCTTGCCCAGGAGCTCCCCACCCTGATGAATTACTGATTGAATTACCGCCTGCTACATGTCAAGTGGCTGATTACTTTAACAACCATTTACCTTGTTTCGCTGTCTTCCTTTATAGACAATTTAATTTTGGTTTTGATCTCCATATTGTGCTTTTCCCTTTTTGCTCTCCCAACTTGTTGATTTCAGCAAGTATGCCCTTGCTGCTCAATCCTGTCTTTATTCCCTCTCTCATTTTTTTTAACCCGTCTGTTTACACTTGTGCTCCCTGTCCCTGCTTTTCATTTGCTTTGCTTTACACCCCTTCCCACAGGCTCATCTGCAGCTTTCGTCTATCTAGCATTTATCCATCCGTATCTTTCTGTCATATTGTTACAGATTGCTAGACTCAAAGCATTGATTTTTTCCCTTTTTTTTTTGCTTGAGAAAATAGTTACTAGCTAAATGATTGTGCTTTTCAAACCTCTTCTACTCGAGCCCACAAATTATCATTGATCAAGGACTTTCATTAAGTGCATCATTAAGCAAACACTATTCTTTAACACACCCGGAATCTGTCTTTCCCAGAAGAAGAAGGGAGTGAGGCAGAAGATGAGGGCAATTCTGTTACTAAGTTCTTCATACGAATACAGCATGAAGAGCAGCCCTTCATCTCCGTGGGGCCTGCTCTTGTCTCCACACGAGCACATAACTGGCAGTGACATAAATCAATTTTTTACGGATTAACACAGGCCTCCGTGTGAAGACAGGCAGGGCGCCTAGTGATTCGCATCTGAAAAATGCTCCTGATTCCTTTTCTTGCCCCCTTTAAAATAAAATAAATACTGCAGCTTGGATTTGAAAGTCTCTCGGATGCTTGCAAAGGTCTGCTGCACGAAGCAACTTGCCATGCACTGCTGAACTCTTCTTGCTCCCAGAAATGCCGCTGGAGCCACCTTCCAAACCTCTGCCTCGGTGGCACCCCTTTGAAAAGCCATTGTTTCTATTTCAACTGCTAAATGTGGCCACTGACTCCTCATTTATCCCTTTGAAGCCCAGGAAAAAGGGGAAATTGGAGGGAGGAAGGCACCTGAGAAAAGCTGCCCAAGAGCAAACATCAAAATTCCTGCACCCTGCATGTGTTAGGGGAAAAAATCAGTGAAACCCAGTGGGAGCCAATAGCATGTGTTTCTTATTCCTAAAACCCCAGCAGGCTTCACTCTACCCAGAGAAACTTTTGAAATGTAAAGGAGAAAAGAGAAAGAGGAGATGATTAACAAAGAAGAAAAGCCATGCTTAGATGATGATTTTATTTCCCAGATACGCCTTTCCTGCCTCATTAATATACTTCTGCTGTGGATGAAAGCACTTGGCATCCAAAGCAGGTAGTAATGGCCCATCAAGAGATACCATGTCAGCTTCCTAATGCCTTATCAAAGGTTTATTGAACAATACAGTCATCTTGCTACTCTCACTGGTTTTAAAGAGTTACATGAAGACAAATGAAATGCCCATTTTCCTTCATACATTGTTCCTCAACCATTTCTGACAATACCTTTCATGTATAAATCATAGTTCTCTGATAGCATTTGCCTGGGTCTATCATATTAACAATGGGACCAAGACAAGGCCAGAGGCCTCAGTAAATGCTTTATGTTCATTTAAAGATGCAAAAATGTGCTCACAGCATATTAAACCCCAGAGAGCAGTGGGCTGCTGTGCATGCTACATACAATGTCACTGGTGCTGGAACAACTTGGGGTTTGGAGAGTGGCAAATACATATTGGAACTTTCTGTACAGATATAATTGGGACTATATTATTAGCAACAAAAAAATGGAAAAGCTATCCCTCACCAGTGGCTTTATTTAACACAAATTTGAGTGGACTTTTCCCCGTTTGACCTCATGATATAGTAGAAGCAGTTTAACCAGTACCTGCACTTGGGAAGTTCGCTGTTCCAGACGTAAGCAGTAAGTCTTGAATATTAAAGACCAATCCCTTTCCATGTCCTCTCCATCCTGCCCTTTCCTCTGGCCCCAGGCTTTGAAGCACATTTGGCTCCTTCTCTCTTGTTCTCTGCCTCTCATCAGATATTATGTCCTGTTGTTTCTTTCTCACAGCCTTTTTCCTCTGCTCTATCCTCTCTGTGGCTTCCCCTATTCATCACCTCATTACCTCCTGTTAGAATCCTGTAATGATCCCTCTAGGGTCTGCACTCCCGTGCTGTTCCACCCAGTGAATGCACCTGTGCTGTTGCACCCAACACACTGTGTAGGAGCTCTATCCTGAAGCTCATCTCTGGTCACTTGCCAACCCTACCCGCCCCGCCATTACTCTCATTACAAGAGTTTGAAAGACTTCAATATGCTTGCATATGCAATTTGCTTACTTAAGAAAGTCCTTTGGGGGGGGCGGTGCTAGTGAGGTGTGAAGGACCGCCTGTAGTGCCAGCATCCCATATGGGCACCAGTTCAAGTTCTGGCTGTTCCACTTCTGATCCAGCTCTCTGCTACAGCCTGGGGAAGCAGTGGAGGTTTGCCCAAGTCCTTGGGTACCCTGCACCTGCGTGGGGAACCTGGAGGAAGCTCCTGGCTCCTGGCTTTGGATTGGTGCAGCTCTGGCTAGTTGTGGCCATCTGAGAGTGAACCAGAGGATGGAAGACCCTTCTCTCTCTCTCTTTCTCTCTCTCTCTCTCTCTCTAACTCTGACTTTCAAATAAATAATAATTTTTAAATAAAGGAAGTCCTATAGACTTGTCAATGACTATGTGGCATTAAGATCATTTGTCATGAGAATAAGAAACTACAGCAGTATTATATTTCCACACCAATATTTTGCTACTATTTCTCTTCATGCATCCTCTCATTCAGGCTATTAAAATACATGCTGCTTTCCACAAACCTGACACACACCAAGCCGTGGCCCCTTGTTGTAGCGATGCTTTCCATCTTTCACACTTTTCTTCTACCCAACACCTACATATACAAATCTTCCCCATCCTTCAAGGCTCAGTTCAAAGGTCAATTTCTCAATCATGTATTCTCTGTCTCACACAGCTAGAAATGATTACTCCTTTCTATGGCCTTCCCTTGTCCCTCTCCCTCATACTTACTTGCACTTTGCCTCTTCTATGCCTTGTCACTGTCCAGTCTGTGATTGAATAGTTCTTCCCTATGCATGTAATAGTATTTTTATTTCAAAAATTGCCATATACCTTGAAAAATGTTTAACATCATTAGCCATCAGGGAAATAGAAATCAAAACCACAATGAGATATCACTTCATGCCCATCTGAATAGCTAAAATTCAAAAGATGGAGAGTAACAAATGCTGATGGGGATGTGGGAGAAAGGGGGTATTTATACACTGTTGGTGGGAATGTAAACTAGGGAAGCCACAGTGGAAAAAAGTGTGGAGATTTCTTAAAAAGCTAGAAATAGACATGCCAATTATCCAGAAACTCCACTACTGGCTCTATACCCAAAAGACATCAATACAATGTTATCAAAGAGATACCTGCAGCACCATGTTTATAGCAGCACTGTTCACAATAGCCAAAATTTGGACTTAACCAAGGTGTCCATCACCAGATGATTGTTTAAGAAAATGTGCTCTCTCTCTCTCTCTCTCTCTATATATATATATATATATATGTACACACACACACACACACACACAATGGCATATAATTCAGATATAAAAACAATGGAATTCTACCATTTACATCAAGATGAATGAAGCTGGAGAACATAATATTGAGTGACATAAGTTGGACAGAGAAAGACAAATACTGCATGTCCTCCTTTTTATGTGGGAACTAAAATTCTTTTAGAAAAGAAAAAAGTCAAGAAAACCAAAAGAGAAAAAGAAATGCCTGTGTATATCACTATTGCTGTAGATATAGTTTTGTAAAACTTTTATACCTTTGTCAAACCAATGATTAAGAATGTTATACTATTATAGTTTTAATGATCTGTAATAATGGTCACTTTTCCATTCACTTATTGTTTATAGCTGTTGCCTATATTCCCACTAAACTAAAGATTTTTTTTTTTTTGCTTTTTACTCGTTAAACTTATTTGGTGAAACATTAAGCCTTTTGTTGTAATGTAAATTTAAAATATGTTATCTCAAAACCAAAAAGAAAGAAAGAGAGAGGGAGGAAGGGGGGTGGGAGAGAGGGGGAGGGGAGGAGGGAGGTAAGGAAGGAGGAAGGGAATTTCATATTCTTAGAATTTTATCTACTAACTATATTGAATCTATTAACTAATTTTTTAAATGTTATATACCTTGGTGTTAGGGTTTGAATGCTTTTGTCTTCCCCAAATCCCAAAATTCATATGTTGAAATCTAATACCCAGTGTGATGCTGTGACAAGATGGGGTCTTTGGGAGGTGTTCAGGTAATGAGGAACCTTCACAAACGGAGTTAGCAGCCTTTATAAAACAAGCCCAAAGGAGAAGGCTCTGTGTATGAATCAGGAAACAGGCCCTCACAATACATAAAATCTACCAGCAACTTGATCTTGAACTTTACAGCCTCCTGAACTGTGAGGATATAAATAAACAAATTTATATTGTGTATAAGCCACTCAATCTGGGGTTTTTGGTCACACCAATCCACATTGATTAAGATATTTGGTCTTTGTGATCACTTTTTTCTGTCATATAGAAGGCTTTATTTTCTTCATTTTCGAGGGGAAGAAGCTGAGGTTTAGAACACTGAAATGAATTATCCAAGGACCCATAGTTTAAACACAGTCATCAGGGCTGGTGCTGTGGCGTAGTAGGTTAACACCCTGGCCTGAAGTGCTGGCATCCCATGTGGGCACTGGTTCTAGTCCTGGATGCTCCTCTTCCAATCCAGCTTTCTGCTATGGCCTGGGAAAGCAGTAGAAGTGCTTGTGCCCTTGCACCCACATGGGAGACCCAGAAGAAGCTCCTGGTTGTTGGCTTTGGATCAGCCCAGCTCCGGCCGTTGCGGCCATTTGAGGAGTACACCAGCAAATAGAAGATCTTTGTCTGTGTCCCTCCCTCTCTGTAACTCTACTTGTCAAATAAATAAATAAAATATTAAAAAAATAAACATAGTCAGGATGCAAACCCAGGTTTGCTCCTCCCATCCTGATTTTTATAACTCCTGCTTATCAATATTAAAAAATATATATGGTTGGAGTTTCTTTCTGAGAGGGTTAAATAGATTTTATTAGGATGATAACTAGCTGTTTGACTCCATTCATATACCTATCTCCTCCTGCTAAGTGATTTGGCTTTATAGTTATTATAGAATAGTGGAAAGGATAAAGTTTAACCTGTTTTCCACCATAATCAATGTTTATGTTCTTGACAAGTCATTTCCTTGTTCTGGTCTTCAGTTTCCTGATGTGTGAAATAGACATAATCATACTATCAAAAGACAAAATTAAAACAAATTTAGTTTAAAGATCTAATTGGCTTTTATTTGTGACTCTAAAATTGGGCAACACTTCATTCTATAAAACAGAGTATGTGTTTCACTGGACAGGACAAAATAGTTGATGAAAGGGAACAAGGAAGTAGAATGATAAAAAAAAAAAAGCCATATAAAGATTAAAGCAGGGGGGCCTCCTTATTACTCTGACTCAGATACACTGAGTCCACCTGACTGGCTACTGCAAATCTCCTGTTTTCAGAAAAATGGGTCTGTTGGGAATTGACCTGTTTCCTTAACATTTCACTTTGATTATGTGGCATTTAGCATGAGTGACTCCATTCTGGTTTTTGCCTGATCTGTTGGGGCCTACTTCAGGAGGCTGGTTCAAAATATTGGCCTCCCATAAATTTTAACATTACTTAACCAGGATTAAAGGGCTAATACATTTACCAAGCACACAGAACATCAGTCATATCCACGATACTCGCCCTAGGTCAAGACGTAGTACATTACCTGAATCCCAACAGACTCCCTCATGACCCCTTCCAACAACAATTCTCTCCTCCAGGGAGGATTAATTTTGCCAAAAGCCCAGATAAAGAGGAGGTAAAATTTCTATAAGGAAACAAGTATGGGAGGCAAGATACAGAGCAGTGAGTTAAAAGTGAATATATACTTTTTAACTGTTGGGCTTGTCTGTTTATCTATCCACAAAGTAATGCAAATACAAACAAAATGACAAACTGGAACAGTATAGAAAGGATTTGACATATCGGCAGTATGATTTCAGGCAAGTTGTTTCTCTTTGGCTCTGCAAAATTGGTAAAATAGTGCATACTGTGGAAAGTTTTTGTGATGATTAACTGAAATCATGTATAACTATAGAAACATAATCGATCCTCAGTGAATAGGGATTGCTATGAAGGACTTCCAAAAGTTTTTGGGAAAATGGAATTAAAAAAAAAAGTTGTTTCCATACTACCCATTTTTCATGGATTTACTGAAGACCATTTGTATTTCATCATTAGATGATATAGCATAAACACAAGCTCCAGGCATGTACACTGTGTTGTCTATCACAAATAGCATGTTTGAGGGACTTGTTTCTTTATTGCTTATTTAAACCACATACTTGTTTTGAATGAGAGTGAGTGCTTAGTTCAATCTGGAAGTTGATATTGCATTATAACACTGCAACACTATAACACTGTAACAACTAATTTATATGCTTTACGTAATGAATGGCAAGACAAAAGTTTTAATTCCATTTCACAGGAAAACATTGTTATTTGAGAACTGTATTTTCAGGATGATATCTGCTAAAACAACACAGGGACCCTTTGCACACACTGAGGCTCCATTGCTATCTCTATACACAGGCCTCATTCTTGACCCCTGAAGCTCTTCTTTACTAAGGTTGCAAGCGGCTTTAATTGCTCTCCAGGCTTTAATCTATGTCAGTACCTGCCGCTGCAAGAGATGCTCTCACCAAAAGATACAAGCCCCATTCCTATGAACATTCCTGAGGACCAGGCTACAGATGGGAAACAGTAAATTCTACCTGCTTCATCAAATAACTGGGGTGATTCTAGGTAATCAAGGCCCAATCTGAGCTCTGTAACTTGTGATTAATAAGAATTGCAGCAAATCTTGAGGCAAGATAGATGGTAGTGCCCGACAAGGAGGGTGGCAGCAGCAGGGTTGGGGGAAATGGAACACGGAGAATCCAAGGGCCACGATGGACAAACTGAAGAAGAGTAAGTTCTCGTGTTAAGAATCTCTTCTTCAAATCATTTCTGTGAGTAGCTTAGCTCTTGTCGGTCCATCTCTTTTTTGCCATATGTAGCATGACAAGTTGAGAAACAGGTTGACTTTTCTGTTCTAAAAAGAACACTTAGCAATAGGTGGGGGTGATTAATTCAAATCCATTTTAATAATTGAGATCAATAACCATGTCTTCCATGAATTTTTGCTCTAAGCCTTCAAAAATATTGATAATATCTTGTTCCCAGAAGAAAATAAACATATATTATTTGCTTTCTGAGCTTCTAGTTTACAATGATTGACCTTCCTGTCATCCAATTCTATGTTATCTTTGGGTCCATTCAACCTTGAGACTCCTGGAGGCATCAACGCCTCTCCTCCACCTACTACTATTTCCTCTACACATCTGGACTCTCAGCTTGGGATTCCCAGCAATGGCAGCCTGAAGGCTTCTCTCTACATACTCGAGTAGCGCTAACAAGGAACTGCTTTTTTTTTTTTTTTTTTTTTTTGAGACAAGATGCAGCTCTTGTTGCTCCCCACTTGGGAAACTTTCTTAGGTCCACACAAACAGACTTGATCCATCCCACGCTTGATGCCATTTTATGCTAACTTGGCACTCAGCACAGATCCATCTGGGTGGGAATGGATTTTGTATCTCTTATTCTTATACTCTGTCATCTCCCTGAAGACTAAGGGCACAGTTTTCTGGTTCTTTTCTGCATCTTCAATTTTTCGTCAAATGCCTGGCACATAAGGGAATGTGGTTATCTCCCAGACAGATGAATAAATATTTGTGCTGGTAATATGCTATGAAAATTTCAGTTATCAGCTCTTTTGTGTATGTTTATCTCACAGAATAATAATAAAATAAGAATTTTGATCTTTTTCACATTCAATCTAAAGTAGAAATTTGTTTTAATGACATATTTAGTAATATCAAACAAAAATGAGGAAACACAAACCACATCACTCTGCCAAGCTGTCTCCTCTCTTGCCTATTTTCCTTCCTCCTTTATTTACTGTTCTCCTAATTCAAGATTCATTCTTCCTGGCCTATCACATTTCCTGACTAGGTTGCAATATTTTTGGCTGTAAGTTTAGGGGGTTGAAGAGTTAAATCAACTCTCACTTTTACTGGGCATTCAAGGTTGTTCTATGACTAGTTCTTTTTTTTTAAATTTTTTATTTAGTAAATATAAATTTTCAAAGTACAGTTAATGGAATACAATGGCTTCTCCCCCCATAATTTCCCTCCCACTCACACCCCTCCCATCTCCCGCTCCCTCTCCCATTCCATTCACATCAAGATTCATTTTCAATTATCTTTATATACAGAAGATCAATTCAGTATATATTAAGTAAAGATTTCATCAGTTTGCACCCACACAGAAACATAAAGTATAAAATACTGTTTCAGTACTAGTTATAGCATTACTTTCCATTCTGTTGGTTGCCTCTTCGCTTTCCTGACTGTATCTTTGGAAGTACAGAAACTTCTCAATTTGATGCAATCACAAATGTTAATTTTGGCTTTGACTGCCTGTGCTTCTGGGGTCTTTTCCAAGAAGTCATTGCCGGTACCAATATCTTGCAGGGTTTTTCCAATGCTCTCTAATAATCTGATGGTGTCAGGTTGTAGATTTAAGTCTTTAATCCATGTTGAGTGAATTTTTGTGTAAGGTGAAAGGTAGGGGTCTTGCTTCATGGTTCTACACGTGGAAACCCAATTTTCCCAGCACCATTTTTTGAATAGACTGTCCTTACTCCAGGGATTGGTTTTGGATCCTTGATCAAATATAAGTTGGCTGTAGATGTTTGGATTGATTTCTGGTGTTTCTATTCTGTTCCATTGGTCTATCCATCTGTTTCTGTACCAGTACCATGCTGTTTTGGTAACAACTGCCCTGTAGTATGTCCTGAAATCTGGTATTGTGATGCCTCCAGCTTTGTTTTTGTTGTACAAGATGCTTTAGCTATTCAAGATCTCCTGTGTCTCCATATGAATTTCAGCATCATTTTTTCCAGATCTGAGAAGAAGGTCTTCGGTATCTTGATTGGTGTTGCATTGAATCTGTAATTTGCTTTTGGGAGAATGCACATTTTGATGATATTGATTCTTCCAATCCATGAGCATGGAAGATTTTTCCATTTTTGGTATCCTCTTCTATTTCTTTCTTTAAGGTTTTATAATTTTCATCGTGGAGATCCTTAATGTCCGTGGTTAAGTTTATTCCAAGGTATTTGATTGTTTTTGTAGCTATTATGAATGGGATTGATCTTAGAAGTTCTTCCTCAGCCGTGGCATTGTCTGTGTATACAAAGGCTGTTGATTTTTGTGCATTGATTTTATATCCTGCTACTTTGCCAAACTCTTCTGAGTTCCAATAGTCTCTTAGTAGAGTTCTTTGGATCTATGATGAGTGCTAAAACTACTTTTCTATCCTTATATCACAACACCCCTTTCAAAATTTGGGTTATGCTGGGACTATTTACCTTTCTGTATGTGTGTGTATATATATATATATGATCATCTCTCACAGTTTCACACTTTTGTGCAAACTAGTTACACCTGTAAATGCATTCCCATTCTTTCAGCCTTCTGCCACGTTACTCAAGTTCATATCAACCTCTAATGTCTCTGCCATTACGAACTGAGTTTCCTCCTTTTCTGTGATCACTTTGTGTGCACTTTCCTGATCATATTTATCATTTATGTCTTCCAACATTATTATTTGCAAACCTGCCTGTTACCTGTAACTTCCATGATTATTTGTTTTCTCCTTCTTGGTATCTCTAGTACTTACCCCAAATGAGTGCCCAAGAGACACATAATCTGTCCTCAAAATGTCATTTTATTTCATATGGATTTTAATAATGTTAAAATGTTTTCCAAATTCCTAACAGGGATCACTTTTCAGTTAAAATTTAAACACCTAAGAATAATTGTGTGTTAATTACAGAGTTCAACCAATGGTACTAGAACAAAAAAAATACTAAAATGGATAAAGTATTACATTGTACATCAACCATCAGGAAAAGAGCTGATCAAGTCACTGTTTCTCATAGTGTCCATTTCATTTCAACAAGTTTCCCCTTTGGAAACATTATGCTGAGTGAAATAAGCCAATCCCAAAGGGACAAATACCACTTGTTCTCCTTGATAGGTGACAACTAACTGAGCACCAAAAAGGAAACTTGTTAAAGTGAAAGGAAAACTATGAGAAACGGTGACTTGATCAGCCCTCACCCTGACTGTTGATGAGCAACTTAATATGTTATCCCTCTTAGTATTTTTGTTTGTTTGTTCTACTTAATACTTTTGGTTGAATTCTGTAATCAATACACAGCTATTCTTAAGTGCTGAATCTTAACTGAAAAGTGATCGCTGTTAAATATAAGAGTGGGAATAAGAGAGGGAAGAGATGTGCAATTCGGGACATGCTCAAGCTGACTTACCTCAAACGGTAGAGTTAGAAACATACCAGGGGATTCCAATTCAATCCCATCAAGGTGGCATGTACCAATGCCATCTCACTAGTCCCAGTGATCAATTTCTGTTCACAATTGATCATAATGATAGGACTAAGAGCCAAAGGGAGGACATAAACAAGACTAGTGTCTGCAAATACTAGCTGATAGAATAAAAAAGGGAGAGAATGATCCACCATGGGAAGTGAGATACACAGCAGACCCATAGAATGGCAGATGTCCTAAACAGCACTCTGGCCTCATAATCAGCCCTTAAGGCATGCGGATCCGGCTGAAAAGCCCATGAGACTATTTCAGGCATGGAAAGCCAAGACACTCTGGGGGAAAAAAAAAAAAAAACTAACTGAAATATGTCCGCGAATGAGATCCCAGTGGAAAGAATGGGTCATCAAAGGAGGTACCTTTCTCTGAAGGGAGGAGAGAACTTCCACTTTGACCATGGCCTTGTCTAAATATGATCAGAGTCAGTGAACTCAGGGGGCTTCCATAGCCTTGGCAGCTCGTGACAAGAGCCTAGGGTGATTACTGATGCATAAACAAGAGTGTCAATTTGTTAAGTCAACAACAGGAGTCACTGTGCACTTACTCCTCATGCAGGATCTTTGTCCTTAGTGTGCTGTACATTGAGATTTAATGCTATAACTAGTACTCAAACATTATTTTTCACTTTATGTTTCTGTGTGGGAGCAAACTGTTGAAATCTTTACTTAATGTATGCTAAACTGATCTTCTGTATATAAAGAGAATCAAAAATGAATCTTGATGTGAATGGAAGGGGAGAGGGAGTGTGAAAGTGGAGGGTTGCGGGTGGGAGGGACGTTATGGGGGGGAAGCCATTGTAATCCATAAGCTGTACTTTGGAAATTTATATTCATTAAATACAAGTTAAAAAATAACCTTAAAATGCACTTGGAGAAAATCAAACAGATTGCAATTTGGAAACAGACTTCCTCTTCTACCTTTTTTAACTCATTTTAAAGAAAGCAAGTCCATCATAATTAACAGAGAATTCTTTTGTAAGATTTTCAATTTTATAAAGATATCATTGCTTGATCACATATGTCAATGATTCAACTGTCATTAAATAGGAATTAAACTATTTTCCTGATGATATTTATTTTAACATGCATTTTAATATGTATTGATGTCACTCTAATGAGGACTACAAGCAGCAGAGTCACCACAGATTAGAAATCGTTTTTCTCTAACACCAATTATTGAAGATCAATGAACATTTTCATCTTGAGATGTGATATTTAGGCACAATTGGGTCAGTCATGAGCTGACTGTGAAATACTTGATTATGAAAGACAAGTTACTGAAAATGTACCACTTTTGGAGATTAAAATGGTCTGTTACTCTCTTTGCGGTTGTCCATGAAAACAAATAGCCATGCATAGGATTGCTTTTATTTAGGGAATTGCTTTTGTATTTTAGTAGCTGAACTGTATTTCTTTTCAGAAATAAAATGTTTCAATAATTTCTGATGGCTCTACTATGCATAATGCTTGCACGTTTGCCCTTTCACATTATATCACCACTCATTCAAATCCTTCCCAGAAACAAAGTAGCTAAGAGCCTCCTGATACTAAGAAGAGATGAAGAATGTACAGATTACTCCCCCTCCTTCCCTGCCCAAGTTTGGAGAAAAGCCTGTTTGAGATCCCTGGGCTGTTTTCTA
Organism: Oryctolagus cuniculus; assembly: GCF_964237555.1. NCBI lineage: Eukaryota > Metazoa > Chordata > Mammalia > Lagomorpha > Leporidae > Oryctolagus > Oryctolagus cuniculus. The sequence goes on from NC_091453.1 coordinate 127,859,095, forward strand.
TCCATTTAGGTCACTTAACACCTTATCAAACCAAGTCATTTAGCGAGCATTAAAATTAATGTCCAAGAACATTAAATGTAAGTGAACATATCCGGGAGATTTAATCACTCTGTCTAATCAACCTAAAGGCTCTAAAAGCCAAACAAGCAGTCTGTGTCAGGAGTTACACCAGAAAGGTCAAAGGGTGCCAACTACCCTAACACCAGATCACAAGCTTCAAAACAAAGGCCAGTCAAAAGTGACAGATTCCAGCCGTGATGATGTATGGAGACCTTCTCGGGTGACCTGAGGTGGTAACCCACAATGTAATGACTCATCAGTGAGGAAGAACAGTGGAGAGGGATCAGGAAAATAGTAATCTGGTTATGACATGTAATGTATGCCGAGAGACCAGTGTCAATTTCACCCAGATGCACGTTTTAGTCTTGAAAAATTGGATCAACACAAATGAATGGAGTCCTGAAAGTTCAAAAGGTTTCCTTTGAGGAAAAAAAGGAAGAAAAGATTGCTTCCTTAAAATCAAGCAATCATTCAGGAGGCGTACAATGCTATTACTTCCAAATGTCTCTCATTACCACTCAGAATATTTTTGTCTCAGATTTATGGCAGTTTGAGTTTGTTTTTCCCTCAAACCTTTCTTTATCCAAAGAACCCCTTTTAATTTGTAACTTGGAAAAAATAAATTCCCCACAGACATTCACAGACAGCTGCTACCTAGTATTGCAAATTCTGTTTTCAAATGGGATTCAATTTTTGCTCATTTTCAACCCGAAGCCTTTTGTTCTGTACAGGGAAGCATGCATTTCTATTTCCACTGTCTTTTGCACTTCTCTTGTTAAGACTTCCAGTTCTGTAAAAAAAATTTGAGCTTTTGAATCCAGATTAATAAAAGTCAGAAACAAGAACAGATTTCTGTTCTCGACAACACACATCGCCACCATGAAGACACCAAGAGCAGTTGGTATCAGAGACCAGAGTCTGACCTGGAGACAAATTTATTTATTGCACCTACACTTTAGTCATTTGGATTGAACTGGGAAAAACAGTTATCCATTCACTTCTTGCACTGAAATCCCAAGGTTTGTTTCATCTTGGAAAATTTTCATGTGCTTTCCAGATGCTGACAACATGAGGCAGTAACCATGATATCTGCTGTGGCGGGGGGGGGGGGTGGGGGGGTGAAGGGTATCCCTCAGGAAATTTCTCACTGGAGTGATTTTTGCCCTGGCAATGAATGCTGCATAGATACAGTCTTTGTGTTGGTTGGAAAGAATTTCAAATACAGTTTGCAGAGTGAAGATGGTAAGACAGAGTAGCCCTAGACAATCCACTGTATAATTAGATTCTGCTGAAATTAAAGGCTAAGTGACATATTACCTTGTTGTCAGCTTCAACACAATTTCAAGAGTTGTGACACACAAATCATACTATCCTCCTCCTGCACACATTGTCTCTCCCTATAGACACAACCACACATACACGATGTGTAGATTTCCATTTAGAATAAGTCAGCTTTTCCTTCATCCTACTGAATAAAATTTGCTACTTGCTTTAAAACAGGAATTGTTTTTAATCAGATCTATATATAAAAAAGCCTACATCCAAGAAGTTCACCTGCAAACTTTCCTTTGAGATGTAACTGATATTATCCCTCATATATTTAGGTCTAGAAAAGAGAGAACCAAGCCAATTTTAGCTAGCTCAGTTTTTAAATAGTATTAGAAATATCCCACAGGTTTTTTGTGCTTAGGATTTGTGACTTTGAAATTATTCCTTGGCTTCAGTTCCAGGTTAGGGGGGGTAGAGGGTGAGTGCAGGTGGGAGATCAGTTCAGGCTAGTTTCCAATTCAATGGTGTTTGCAAGTAGAGAAACCTGATCCCACCTACATAGGTCTCAATAGGAGGGTAAGAGACCTTTGGTATTTGAGGTGAGGGTCTCGAATTTCTTTCCTTTTTTTTTTTTTAAGAGAAAATCTGGACTCAATCCATCTAAGTGAAGGGCAGGTTTTTTAGTTTATTTGAGTCTCAAAGGAGAAAAAATACCTTGGACATATCCCTTTGGTTACAAATCTATTTTAACCTTTTCCAGACAGGACATATTTCCCTCTGCAGTTTCCAACATATAAATATGAGAGGTGTAAAGAAACAGACCTTTCCAGATCACTAAAGGATAAATTTATTTGTTCCTCTATCAAATATTGACCAAGTTGGTAACCTTATTTACAGGATTCAGATCTCCCCCACCACACACACTGTGATAACTCTTAATGAATTATTTGTCCTTGAACAAAAACACGTGACTTTTCTGTGGCATTTTTCCCTGTCCTTGGAGCATATTCTCAAGAATTAAAAATGTCCAAATAGAATGGAACCAAAAGAAAAGGCAAACAAAAAAGAATTAGCAGAAAATTAGCATGCAGTAAAGAAAAATCTAAATTATTTTCTAGATATATGTTTACTTGGCTAAAACATGGTGAAATAGAGCCAAAAATAGAGTGTTTATTCTAAACACTGGTTAACACAATACCTCAATCCATTGCTTAATATAATATCTCACTCATAAACATGGCTAAAAGCTGTGACTGCAACATGGAAAAAATGACCACAACCAAATATAAATGTGTAAGCGATTGGCTGCTGGATTTGAAGCACTATGTGTATCAAGCAGGAAGGAGAAGGCCCCTCTGGGAGGAGAGAGAACTGTTACATCACTTGTGAGCTGGTCCTGCTCATTTTATGAGGTGTGTGACAGACTTAAAAAATAGTTTATGCACAGATGTATGGTCAGTAATTCAGTAGGAAGAGGCACATAGTCATATCACTTATAAAAGACAGTACAGCATTGGTTAAATGACTGTTTCCTCACTAATGGCATTAACTTCAGAAATTATTTCTATCCATTAAAGCTTTTTATGAGAATTTACAACCCTCTCTCTCTCTCTCTCTCTCTCTATATATATATATATATGTAATATTTCAGGCAAGACACCTTTGTTGGAGGAAACATTGCACTGGGTCAGAGTGCACTGGCACAGATCTGGCTCAATGTCTTGACTTCATGGGATTGACTGATAAAAGACCAGACTGAGCACTTAAAAGCCTTGTCCCAAAAGATTGTGGAATCAGGTTGCAGTGCTCCAAAGGATTCAAGACATTTTTAAAGATAAGGTGCCACTTAAATGGATCCAGCATGTAGACAGTGGGCCTTGGAATCCAATTGCCTGAGTTCGAATCCTGGCACTACAACTAGCTATGTCAATGTGGACAACTTAATGCCTCTGAGCTTCAATTTTCTTGTCTAAAAACTGGCAATAATCACAGAGCTTACCTCAGAGGGTTGCTGTAAAGATAAACTGAGATTACAAACATAAAGCACTTAGCAGAATGACATGGAGGAAGCACTAAGAAAATGTAAGCTTTTATTTTCACTGATAGAAGAAGTATTCTGGACTATTGCTAGGAGAAGAATTTGCCCACATGGCTGTCCTTGAGATTGGTCCAAATATCATTCTGTCCTCTACACAGAATAGGAAGAATGAAGAGCGAAGGCATCATTGGCACCATCTTTCTGAGCAACAAGTTCTTTTTATTTCCATTCACTTATTGAGCAACACAAATGGCTCAAGCACAAGAGAGAGAGCATTGGTATCAAAGTGGTCCTGAATAAATGGCCTAATAATCTACTTCTTCCTCCCCTTTGTGGCTCTGAGGGATGTGGAAGGGTGTTCTTCCACCATGTACCATCTTTCTGATTCTGGTGTCCCTATAATTTAGGACACAACTTCCCAAACTGTGAAATAACACATGACCAGCTGATCTCTGAGTTGCAGAATTTGCAATAAATATTGTGTGAAAGTGAGCAGGTAATACCTTGATAACTTCTATGATGTTATGTATGTTATTTTTAACCTGCCTAGTTCCACAAAGATTGTAAGAAAACATAGATGATGTCCTCTTCGGAAAACCAAAGATAAGTATGGAGGCTTAGCTCAAGATAGCAGATGAAGAATATACATTTGAAAACCCTCCTCCCCACTTCATTAGAAAATAGGTTATATAGCAAAGCAATAAATGTGAGAAAGTGCTGATAAACAAAAAATATTATCATTGGAAGACCAGAAATGTGAAGGCCTGACTAGAAGACAGAAAACAGATTGGACTGAAACAGACCAACATACACACAGAAGATCTCTTCAAATAGTAGATACAAGTAGCTGGAGGGGCTCCAAGATAAATGTCAAGGTAACAAATTGAGGCACTATCTCCAGCAAGAGTTCTAGAAAAAGAGATGAGAGAGAATGTAGAGAAAAAAAGCTTTAAAAAGGACAGGAGCCAGCATTTGGCACAAGAATGCTCCATTCCCCTATATGAATGCCTGGATTTGAGTCCTGGCTCCACTCCCAATTCCAGTTTCCTCATAATGCAACTGTGTGAGGCAGTGGGTGATGGCCAAGTAGTTGAGTCCCTACCACCCACCTGGAGGACATGGATTGAGTTCCCAACTCAGGGTTTCAGCCTGGTACAGCCCTGCCTGTTGTAGAGTAAACCAGTGGTTGGAAGATACCACCCCCACTTCTCTCCCTCTGCCTGTGTGCTCATGTGACTGTCAAATAAATAAATAAATAATGTAAAATAAAATAAAAAATTCAAACAAATAATAGTAGAAAATTCCCCATATGCAAAGGAAGGCATGATATTTTAGATGCTAGGACCTACCAAGTGAAAAATAGTTTCAATAAAAAAAAGATACACATGGAGCTGGCCATGTGACATAATGGGTAAAGCTTCAGTCTGCAATGCTGACTTTCCATATGGGTACTGGTTTGAGTCCTAGATGCTCCACTTCCAATCCAGTTCCCTGTCAATCTACCTAGGAAAGCAGAGGAGGATGGTGCAAGTACTTGAACACATGCAGCCACATGGGAGACCCAGAAGCCCCCAGTTATTGGCTTCTATCTGTCCCAGCCCTGGACATTGTGGACATTTGAGGAGTGAACCAATGAGCAAAAAAGCGATCTCTCTCTCTCTCTCTTTTAAATAAATGAAATGACTTTATTCAAAAAAACACACATCATGTTGCAATTTCAGAATTGTAAATATAAAGAAAAAATCCTATCCTACAAGTTATCAGAGATTACATATAAAAGAATAAGAATCCGATTCACATCAAGGCGTCTCATCAGTAATACTGGATGTTAGAAGAGAATGAGACAGTTAAAATGAGAATTTGAAGCTACAATCATATCTCAAGCCAAACAAGCTTTCATGCATACATGTAAAAAAGAAATAACTTCAGAGATATTTGGACTAAAAGCAATTACAAATCACAGTCACATTTGAATTCGTTTAATGTTATATTTCAGCAAAATGAGCAAGAAACACATAAAAAAGATGATGTGGCATTCAAGAAAGAGAAGTTAGCAAAGAAACCTGTGAAAGTTAAATGATTTAAGTACTATGAAACAAATTAACTAATATTTAGAGTGCCAGGTATTGTGTACACATGCTAGTTATTATCATTATTGTTGCTGTTTTGTATTAACTTTAGATTTTATTGATTTGAAGGCCGGCGCCGCGGCTCACTAGGCTAATCCTCCGCCTAGCGGCGCCGGCACACCGGGTTCTAGTCCCGGTCGGGGTGCCGGATTCTGTCCCGGTTGCCCCTCTTCCAGGCCAGCCCTCTGCTGTGGCCAGGGAGTGCAGTGGAGGATGGCCCAGGTGCTTGGGCCCTGCACCCCATGGGAGACCAGGAAAAGCACCTGGCTCCTGCCATCGGATCAGCGCGTTGCGCCGGCCGCAGCGCGCCGACCGCGGCGGCCATTGGAGGGTGAACCAACGGCAAAGGAAGACCTTTCTCTCTGTCTCTCTCTCTCACTGTCCACTCTGCCTGTCAAAAAAAAAAAAAAAAAAAAAAAAAAAAAAAAAAAAAAAAAAAAGAAAAGATTTTATTGATTTGATTTTTATTATCATAGAAGTTAAATTTTATTTTAAAAGTATACTTGCAAACATTTTCATTAAAAACAAAGTCTTGGAATACTTTCTTTTTAGCTTTATGGAGATTGACAAACAAGAATTGTGTATTTTTAAGGTACAAAATATTTTCATATATATACACATTCTGAAATAATTCCTCCCATTGAGCTAATTAAACTGTCACCTCACACATTTCAATTTTTATAATGAGAACATTTAAAATCTCTCATAGAAAATTTTAAGTATTGAATATGGTATTATTAATTATAATCACCATGTTGTAAATTAGATCTCCAAAACATATGCACTTTGGAACTGGAAGTTTGTACCCCTTGTCTAACATCTCCTAACTCCTATTTACAGCCATTTTACTCTCTGTTTCTATGAGTTTATACAGTATCTTTCTGTTTCTGGCTTATTTTACCTAGAACAATGTCCTCCAAGTTCATCTCTGTTGTCATAAGTGGCAGAATTTTCTTATTTTCTAAAGTTTCTGTGTATGCGTGTGTTTGAATGTATAACACACATCCCCTTAACCCATTTATCTGTTGATGGACACTTAGGTTGTTTCCATATCTTGTCTATTGTGAATAATGCTGCAATAAACATGGGGGTGTAGATATCTGTTCCAGATACTGCTTTCATTTCCTTTGGGTACATACCCAGAAGCAGGATTACTGGATCATACAGTTCTAATTTTTGGCAGTTTGAAGGCCTCCCATAGTGTTTTCTACAGGAGCTGTGACAATTTGCAATCTCACCAACATTTTTTTTTTGAAATTTTTTTTTTCATTTTCGATTCTCTTTATATACAGAAGATCAGTTTAGTATATATTAAGTAAAGATTTCAACAGTTTGCTCCCACACAGAAACATAAAGTGAAAAATACTGTTTGAGTACTAGTTATAGCATTAAATCTCAATGTACAGCACATTAAGGACAAAGATCCTACATGAGGAGTAAATGCACAGTGACTCCTGTTGTTGACTTAACAAATTGACACTCTTGTTTATGGCATCAGTAATCACCCTAGGCTCTTGTCATGAGCTGCCAAGGCTATGGAAGCCCCCTGAGTTCACTGACTCTGATCATATTTAGACAAGGCCATGGTCAAAGTGGAAGTTCTCTCCTCCCTTCAGAGAAAGGTACCTCCTTCTTTGATGACCCATTCTTTCCACTGGGATCTCATTCGCGGACATATTTCAGTTAGTTTTTTTTTTTTTTTCCCCCCAGAGTGTCTTGGCTTTCCATGCCTGAAATAGTCTCATGGGCTTTTCAGCCAGATCCGCATGCCTTAAGGGCTGATTCTGAGGCCAGAGTGCTGTTTAGGACATCTGCCATTCTATGGGTCTGCTGTGTATCTCACTTCCCATGGTGGATCATTCTCTCCCTTTTTTATTCTATCAGCTAGTATTTGCAGACACTAGTCTTGTTTATGTCCTCCCTTTGGCTCTTAGTCCTATCATTATGATCAATTGTGAACAGAAATTGATCACTGGGACTAGTGAGATGGCATTGGTACATGCCACCTTGATGGGATTGAATTGGAATCCCCTGGTATGTTTCTAACTCTACCGTTTGAGGTAAGTCAGCTTGAGTATGTCCCGAATTGCACATCTCTTCCCTCTCTTATTCCCACTCTTATATTTAACAGTGATCACTTTTCAGTTAAGATTCAGCACTTAAGAATAGCTGTGTATTGATTACAGAATTCAACCAAAAGTATTAAGTAGAACAAACAAAAAAAATACTAAGAGGGATAACATATCAAGTTGCTCATCAACAGTCAGGGTGAGGGCTGATCAAGTCACCGTTTCTCATAGTTTCCCTTTCACTTTAACAGGTTTCCTTTTTGGTGCTCAGTTAGTTGTCACCTTTGGGATTGGCTTATTTCACTCAGCATAATGAGAGGTAGAGTTACAGACAGTGAGAGGGAGAGACAGAAAGGTCTTCCTTCTGTTGGTTCACTCGCCAAATGGCCACAACAGCCAGAGCTGTGCCAATCCAAAACCAGGAGCCAGGTGCTTCTTCCTGGTCTCCTATGCAGGTGCAGGTGTCCAAACACTTTGGCCATCTTCTACTGCTTTCCCATGCCACAGCAGAGAGCTGGATTGGAAGAGGAGCAGCTGGGAATAGAACCGGCACCCATATGGGATGGCGGCGCCACAGGTGGAGGATTAACCTACTGCGCCAAGGCACTGGCCCCTCACCAACAGTTTGTAAGTGTTCCCTTTTCTCCATGCAAACATTTTTTTAAAAAGTATTATTAGACAATCAATTCTGGTAGAAAATAAAGTAGGCTGTGGCAAAAACTGCCAATTGTCTATTCATTATCCATCCTCCTTTCTTTCCTTTGTAATAGGATCTTAATTTATTTGTTAGGGGAATGTGCCCAGATGAAAATACAGGAAAAAATACAAATATCACCTGTATATATGCATGTTCATGTAACTAACTTTGTGCTAGTAAATGAAATGGGAAGTGGAGTTGTTAGGTGTGAATTCTATGAAAATGGGGACAGGCAGGTCTTTTAAGCCCTCCCTCTCCCTTATAATGGTTATTCTGCATTACTTCCTCCATAGTTACTCTTTATCCTTTTCCACTGTGCCCTGTTACCCAAAGAGCTGACGAGTTCCATACAGGTCAGCATTGTGCTATGCATACTGATTGGGTTTAGCCAAAGTGAAGTACCAGCAGAAGATGGATGCTGGAAGGGAAAAGAATCAGGATATTTATTCATTGGGCTCCTTTCCTGTCAGACAACAAGTTAACGGTGGCTCCTTCCACCTAGTAATGGTCACAGCTCTGCTCAGACAGCTCCCTGTTACAATCACTGTTGCAGTACTCTCTGGATCCCCATAATTATTTCCTTTCTCTAACTCTTGGGTTCCTTATCATTTGTTGTTCATTTCCCTTAACTCTAACCACGCATTTGTGATGAGTATATCCAGTTACTTGCCCAGTAAATCCACTTTTTCTTACCAGGTCCATGACCTAACTTTTCATACTGTATCTTGTCTAAAACACAGCTGAATAAGATGTATTTAGTCTCTTTTTCTTTCCCAAATAAGCTAAGGCATATATTTCCTAGTTTGAACGGGAAGGATGATAGAATAAATAAATACTATGCATCAGAAAATATGTGAAATATTATTTCATGCATTGAAATGCATTAAATGTGTTCTCCCAACACATTCTCATGTTAAAATCTTGCCTACTCCCACCAACATGATGGTATTAAGAAGTGGGGCCTTTGGGAGGTTGTATTAGTCCTCTTTCTGTCACTATAATAAATATATGAAAGAAGACAATTATGAAGGAAAAACATTAATTTTGACTCACAGTTTGGGAGGTTCACTGTGCAAGATCAAGTGAATACACTGATCTGGTGTCTGGTGAATGTGGTGAATAGCAGAATGCATGCAGAAGAAAGATCACATGGTTAGGCAGGAAGCAGAAAGACAAGGAACATGTTTTTCCCCTGTTTATGTGCTGTCTCCTTGTAAAGTCACCATGAGTTGATCATAGGAGCTCCACCCTAGCAACCTAAACCAATCTAATTATTTCTCAGAGGCCATGCCATTAGACACCATAATTTTATTACATTCCTAGAGTCTCATCACCATTAATTTAATACATTACAGTTTAAATGTCTTCATGCATTGGAGATACAAATTCTGTTTAAAGTATTGCAGAGGGGATTAAGGATCATTAGGGTAGAACTCTCATGAATGGAATCAGCACACTTATTTTTTTTTTAACTTTTATTTAATGAATATAAATTTCCAAAGTACAGCTTATGGATTACAATGGCTTCCCCCCCATAACTTCCCTCCCACCTGCAACCCTCCACTTTCCCTCTCCCTCCCCCCTTCCATTAACATCAAGATTCATTTTCAATTCTCTTTATATACAGAAGATCAGTTTAGCATATATCAAGTAAAGATTTCAACATTTGCACCCACATAGAAACACAAAGTGAAAAATACTGTTTGAGTACTAGTTATAGCATTAAATCAAAATGTACAGCACATTAAGGACAGAGATCCCACATAAGGAGTAAGTGCACAGTCACTCCTGTTTTTGACTTAACAAATAGACACTCTTGTTTATGGCATCAGTAATCACCCTAGGCTCTTGTCATGAGTTGCCAAGGCTATGGAAGCCTTTTGAGTTCACCGACTCTGATCATATTTAGACAAGGCCATGGTCAAAGTGGAAGTTCTCTCCTCCCTTCAGAGAAAGGTACCTCCTTCTTTGATGACATGTTCTTTCCACTGGGATCTCACTCACAGAGATCATTCACTTAGGTGTTTGGTTTGTTTGTTTGTTTGTTTTTTTTCCAGAGTGTCTTGGCTTTCCATGCCTGAAATACTCTCATGGGCTTTGCAGCCAGATCCGCATTCCTTAAGGGCTGATTCTGAGGCCAGAGTGCTGTTTAGGACATCTGCTATTCTATGGGTCTGCTGTGTATCTCGCTTCCTATGTTGGATCATTCTCTCCCTTTTTTATTCTATCAGCTAGTATTTGCAGACACTAGTCTTGTTTATGTCCTCCCTTTGGCTCTTAGTCCTATCATTATGATCAATTGTGAACAGAAATTGATCACTGGGACTAGTGAGATGGCATTGGTACATGCCACCTTGATGGGATTGAATTGGAATCCCCTGGTATGTTTCTAACTCTACCGTTTGAGGTAAGTCAGCTTGAGCATGTCCCGAATTGCACATCTCTTCCCTCTCTTATTCCCACTCTTATATTTAACAGCGATCACTTTTCAGTTAAGTTTCAACACTTAAGAATAGCTGTGTATTGATTACAGAATTCAACCAAAAGTATTAAGTAGAACAAACAAAAAAAATACTAAGAGGGATAACATATCAAGTTGCTCATCAACAGTCAGGGCAAGGGCTGATCAAGTCACCGTTTCTCATAGTGTTCATTTCACTTTAACAGGTTTCCTTTTTGGTGCTCAGTTAGTTTTCACCGATCAGGGAGAATATATGGTATTTATCCCATTGGGACTGGGCTATTTCACTCAGCATAATGCTTTCCAAATTCCTAACAGGGATCACTTTTCAGTTAAAATTTAAACACCTAAGAATAATTGTGTGTTAATTACAGAGTTCAACCAATAGTACTAGAACGAAAAAAAGTGCTAAAATGGATAAAGTATTACATTGTACATCAACCATCAGGACAAGAGTTGATCAAGTCACTGTTTCTCATAGTGTCCATTTCACTTCAACAGGTCTCCCCTTTGGTGCTCAGTTAGTTGTTGCTGATCAGGGAGAACATATGATATTTGTCCCTTTGGGACTGACTTAATTCACTCAGCATAATGTTTTCCAGATTCCTCCATCTTGTTGCAAATGACCGGGTTTCGTTGTTTTTGACTGCTATATAGTATTCTATAGAGTACATGTCCCAGTATTTCTTTATCCAGTCTTCTGTTGATGGGCATTTGGGTTGGTTCCCGGTCTTAGCTATTGTGAATTGAGATGCAATAAACATTAAGGTGCAGACAGCTTGTTTGTTTGCCAATATCATTTCCTTTGGGTAAATTCCAAGGAGTGGGATGGCTGGGTTGAATGGTAGGGTTATCTTCAGGTTTCTGAGGAATCTCCAGACTGAGTTCCATAGTGGCTTAACCAGTTTGCATTCCCACCAACAGTGGATTAGTGTCCCTTTTTCCCCACATCCTCTCCAGCATCTGTTGTTGGTAGATTTCTGAATGTGAGCCATTCTAACCGGGGTGAGGTGAAGCCTCATTGTGGTTTTGATTTGCATTTCCCTGACTGCTAGTGATCTTGAACATTTTTCCATGTGTCTGTTGGCCATTTGGATTTCCTCTTTTGAAAAAAAAAAGAAAAAGAAAAATGTCTATTGAGGTCCTTGGCCCATCTCTTAAGTGGGTTGTTTGTTTTGATGTTGTGGAGTTTCTTTATTTCTTTGTAGATTCTGGTTATCAACCGTTTATCTGTTGCATAGTTGGAATCAGCACGCTTATAAATCAGACTTCAAAGAGCTAGCTTATTGTCTTTCCACCACGATGGGACATAGTAAGAAGATAGCAGTCCTCAGCTCAGAAGAAGGTACACAAATGAATCCATGAATGCTAGCACCTTGATTTCAGACTGCCAGCCTCTCCCACTGTAACAAATAAATTGTTGTTAAGCCACTCAGTCTATAATAATTTGTTACAGAAATCAGAGCCAATAAGATGCATCATCCCTTCACAAGCAATAATATGCCATTAGTTGCTTTTTCCTACAAGTGAAGACAATGAGCAGGTGGTGGGAAAGAGTCCAACTCTCAAAGATAAAGCCTCTTGACCCAGTTTGTTTTTGAGAAATCCTGTATCTTATCTTCCACAGAAAACATTGTGCCAGCTTAACCTTGAAGGCATAAATACAAACTCTTCTAGATAAAGAACCTATCACTGAAATGCCCCACTTGAGCAAGTCTGTCAGAGTCAAAATGTTCTTTACTGGCATTGTTTCAGTGTCTTGAGGAAATTGCATCCTTTGTTTCAAAATCATATGTATTGCCTCACCCCTTGACAGCCAGCCTGCTTCGCTGTATAAAAACATTCTTGGATTCACTGCTTGACTCTCCTCACAGCAGCATGAAGAGAAGTACACTCAGAGGATATATTCGATCATATTCATGATTGTCATCATTACTTTCAAAATCGAGACAAGATCAGGGGACAAATTATCAACCATCAGTTATATCCTATGAAGAATCCTGTGTATGTTTGAGCATTCAGCACAATCTCTAACTTTTTGTTTGACAACACCCTTCTTTTCTATGCACATTTCAGATCATAATTAATCCAGTCACACTGTTTACACAGGTTCAAATCATCACTCACAAAACAGTTATTAACTACTTGAGGAAAAAAAACAATTCTACTCTTCCCTTTTGTATTCTTGATTGTCAATGACAAACAGAATGATAACAAAAATAGTGGAATGCAACACTCATATATGCCACAAACATTCCAAGAAATGATTTATACTGTGTACACCAGTCAGCAGTACTTTTAACTATAGTGTGAAATACCTGCTTTCATGTAGACATGATAGTAATTGCTCTTCCTTTTTTTTGCCATTGATGTTTTATAATACCCAATAGTGTCACTTAACACCTTTTTCTTCTTTCTCTCTGAGCAGACTTGTATTTGTAATTAAATTTGCAGCTCTATCACAAACTTACTGGCATTTGGTGGTCTAATACCTGTATATTGAATCTGAGTATGCATTTGACTGCATCAAATGGTGACTGAAATCAACAGATATTTGAGCAGAATAGAAATTAATTTCTATGTCTATATTAGTCTGGAGTTAGAAGATTCAGGACTAACAGGGAGGCTCTGCTCCAGAAGTTCATCAAGAGATCAAGGCTCCTCTTAGCTTGTTGCTCTGCCTTCTCTCATGTGTTGCTACTCCTTTGTAATCCAATGGCTCACCATAGCATCCACATACAAGGTAGTAGATATAAGATGGAGGAGGGAAATAGACATAGCACCCTTGCTGTTAAGGATACAGTCCAAAAGTCATATTCATCATTTGCTTTCATATTCCATTGTCTAGAATTCAGTCACATGGCCACACTTGGCTATAAAGAAGCTAAGAAATTCCATATTTATTCTGACTGTCTATGTGTCCCAATAAAATGTCAGAAATTCTCTTTGTGAAAAAGGAGAGGAGACAGAACTGGATGATCTTTGCAACTTGTGTCACATCCTGGTATTGCTACAAGGAGCAGATCCTTGAATGCTCTTACAATTTTAGCCTGTTCTTTGCTTTTAGTGAAAAATCATTAATTTATTATCAGAAAGAATTATTGTGTACTTACACTGGAAATATGTACTGTCACATACTCTGTTAGACATGGACATGAAGGCTATTATGTCTTTATGCCACCATTTAACAATTTTTTAAAAAGCATTTTAGCAGTTTGCCATCAGCTTCCTAGTCATACCTTCCTACCTCTCTCCCTTTTTTTCTCTCCATCGTTCACTCTATTTCTTTTTCTCTCTACTGCTTATGCAGAATCATTCCAGTCATACCTTCACTTGTTCTAGAACATATAGATATGCAGTCAGTATATGTACCTCAGTCCTACTGCACTATATAAATTTGCATTATGCTGAGTTGTGATGTTTATGTCACCATTTTCATAATTCCTTTCACACTTCACTGAATCATTTTGAGTCATTGAATTTTTTTCTATTAAGGATATATTAAATCAAAGAACAGGAATCACAAAAACAAAGCACTCAAGCAATACAAATGACATAACATATGAAAGTGAAAATTGATCTTGTAATTAAATACTAGGTAAGACAAGCTAATCAATTCTGTCTTTACAGTAGATGTGTACCTTTAAGGTTGCAATGATTTTCAAGACCATTAAGGAATTTCTGTAACCATCAAAACTAATCTTACACTCTAAATCTTGGGAAGTATATGTGATTAAAGTAATTGTATTACTTTTTCCACTGAAATAATGTAACTCTTTTGGAATAATTTGATCGACCATAAGTGATATGCTAGCGATCTGAGGCCTGCACTTCAAAAAACACTATTTCTTTCCTTAAGTTGACCCTGGTGTGTTTTCTGTATTTGCAGGTCTCAACCAATCATTTTCAACCTACTGTTGTAGCCAGGACAAAGGTTCAAGTCAGGAAGATTTATGCTTCAGGGCTTTAAGGGTGGAGTCTGTATTAGGAGGTTGGGAGCAAGGAAAGCACAAAACCAATAATATTTAACAAAAAATCATACTAGTGGAGATTTTAATATCACTGAAAATCAGTTTAAGTCAGTCAGTGGTATGATGAATTACAATCTCCTTTCCTATCTAGCTGTTACTTTACTCCAACTTCAGATTGTTTTAAATATAAAAGAAACCTTAACTCCAGAGATCCTTGGACTTTTAAAATCTCTGGCTGCACTACTAATATACTAACATTCAGAGACAAAATTCATTATAAAAACAGAGATTAAAATGATTGTCAACCCACTACTAGCCCTTTATACAATTTGTAGGGTAGGAAATGTACTTAGTAGAATATAATCTACTAAAGGAAGAATATCTCCTTGACATGTATTAAAGCTGAGGAAGTCATCATTTGTGGGTGCTTACCTCTGGGAGAACTGACCAAAGAACTATGTTCAAATTCATTCTTCTGACTTTGAGTGGATCACAGTTCCATTGAGTCAGTGTCTTTACCAAACTTTTGGAGATAATGAAGTTGGTCTAAAGCAACAGAAGCAGATAATTATTTTCCAGCCTGTAAAAAATGGACACTTTTAAGGAGCTGAAGTGAGATTGATATCTAATTTTATGCATTTGTCTTCATGGAGTATTTATCTGATTGGACTAAAATTGTGAAAATTGATGGATCAAAACCAATTTTCTCTCTTCAGAAACCTTTCCTTTCATGAAATTGGAAAAATGTGAAGGCTATAAGAGACCTTAAAATGATGTACTCATATAGTCAAACCTTCCTCCTATCCCACCCCATCTGATAGTTAAGTATGTTATGACACTGATCCTATCTAAAATCTAAGTTATCATCATCTGTATTGGTCAGCAATTATCACAGTCAAGCTGCATAAAAAACTCGCTCAATACACAGTGCCTTGAAGTAACAGGTATTTCATGTATATTCATACAACAGTGGATTGGCTGATGATAAGCTGATCAAAACTAGGATGAACTGGGCTTAGATCCAAGTTGTAGGTTTCATCCATGTCTGCTGCTGCTTCGGTCATTAGCTAAATGAATATATTCTTATAGTAAAATGTAGGAGTTCAAGACAATAACCCAACTTCACATGCACATTTCAAGCTCTGTTTGCATTACATCTGTGGATATCATATTAGGTAAGACCTAACTCAAGTGGTGGGAAAATACACTCTTCCCACCATAAGGCAATGGCAAAGATGATGATATACCACTGTATTGCATGGGAGTGATGAATTGGTGGCAACAATTTAATCTAACGTGTCATCCCTAGGTCCTTCAGTTCTTCCTCATATGAAATGATTCTGAGACCTCTCCCCACCCTGGGAAATTTCTTCTTATCATGGCCATTTTCTCTATTCCTATGTTCATGCATGGTCTCGTGGTTGTGTAATACAGGAAGGGTTGATCATCCGCAGATATAAACAAGAGGTCATACCTTTATATTGGCCATGGCCTGTGTATGCTCTTGTGCCATGTATTGCTTAAAATATACACAGTGGAGCTGATTTACCCCTTCTTTTCTGAAATTCTACTTTATATAACCCGAGATTCCATTAATTTTAATGTATGAATACTTTGATTCAATTAACTACTTGATTATAAAGTTTTCTATCTCCATTTTCACATTATACTTAGTTAATTCTTCATTAAGAAAAACAACCCTTTTAGAATATTTGTAGGATCTACTGAAATAGCATGATTTTTAACAAACTTATCATAATATGTGAATGCATGTATATATGTAAATTCTCCAAAGAAATAGGTGTTCTTTAAAGTGTGAGGTCATAAACTTTTGCAAAATGGTTGTCAATACACTCATTCATATTACATTTGAGTTTGTGGTGTGTACAAAATTCCATGGGCATTGAAAGTAGTTATGGATATAGGTCCTGGAAAATGCAATGCTGCCTATGCAGCAACAGTTATCAAGATCTGTTTTTGGGCCTGTGCTGTGGTGCAGCAGTTTAATCCTCCACCTGTGGCACCAGCATCCCATATGGGCATCAGTTCTAGACCTGGCTGCTCCTCTTCTGATCCAGCCCTCTGCTATGGCCTGGGAAAGCATAAGATAGCCCAAGCACTTAGGTCCTCATGGCCATGTGGGATACCTAGAAAAAGCACCTGGGTCCTGACTTGGAATCGGCCCAGCTCCAGCCATTGTGGCCATTTGGGGAGTGAACCAGTGGATTGTAGAACTCTTTCTGCCTCTCCCACTCACTCTCTGTAACTTCTACCTATCAAATAAATAAATAAAAATCTTTAAAAATATCCTTTTTCTTGACTTTCTAATAGTCATATTGTAGAGCTTATGTAGAAAAATGAAAAAAAAATCAGTTCAGCATTCTCATTCTATAACATTAACCCAACTGTTGAAATCTGTACTTAATGTATGCTAAACTGATCTTCTGTATATAAAGAGAATAGAAAATGAATCTTGATGTGAATGGAAGGGGAGAGGGAGTGGATAAGGGGAGGGTTGCGGGTTGGAGGGACGTTATGGGGGGGGAGCCATTGTAATCCATATTCTGTACTTTGGAAATTTATATTCATTTAATAATAGTTAAAAAAAAGGTTTCCATAGCCTTGGCAACTCATGACAAGAGCCTAGGAAGATTACTGACACCATAAACAAGAATGTCAAATTGTTAAGCCAACAACAGGAGTCACTGTGCTCTTAACTCTCCACGTGGGATCTCTGTCCTTCATGTGTTGTCCAATGTGAATTAATGCTATAACTAGTACTCAAACAGTATTTTACACTTTGTGTTTCCATGTGGGTGCAAACTGTTGAACTCTATACTTAATATATACTAAATTGATCTTCTGTATGTAAAGATAATTGAAAATTAATCTTGATGTGAATGGAATGGGAGAGGGAGCGGGAGATGGCAGGGTTGCGGTTGGGAGGGAAGTTATGGGGGGGGGGGACCAATGTAATCCAAAAGCTGTACTTTGGAAATTTATATTTGTTAAATAAAAGTGTTTAAAAAATGAAAAAAAAAACACATTAACCCCATATGCCTTTTTCTTAAAGTTCTGAAGGAGAAAAGTAGCCTCCAAAGCCTAAACTGGAGGTATTTCAGAGATTGATGTAGATTAATGATTTCAAGATGGTGTAGCATTGATTATGGTTTACATACTTCTGCAGAATATTGTTATTCTCCTGTCAAAGGGCGGAGTGCTTTATCCTACCTTTGAACCTGAGCAGGCTTTTAATGATGTAGCAGAAGTAACAATGTGTGGTTAAATCATGAAAAGAAATATGAATTCCACCTACTCACTCCATTGCTCTCTTGGAATGCTTGCTCTTGGAATCAAATCACTAAGATGTGACAAAGTCAATTGACCACATGGAAAGGATATTTGTAAGCTTTGTAGCTATAGTCTTTGGGTGTTTACTTTGCTAGAAAAAAACACTATCAGATATTTGAGTGAGACTTCAGTTGAGGCTGAGTAGAATGGAGTTGGGTGTCCCTGCCAAACACTACTCAAATTGCAAATTCATGAGCAAAATAAATGTTTTGTGGTAATACACCATTTTGAGGTATCTTTATATAATACATTATTGGAAAGTAAAACATATCAGAGAAATAAAGCAATAATGTAAGAGGTTGAAGGGGCAAGGAAGAGTGGAGATGAGAAGCAATAGAGGATGTTTTTAGTAGAGTATAGGGAAATAAACAATTTGGCTTTTCTTTCAACTTTCATTTAATACATATAAATTTGCAAAGTACAGCTTTTGGATTATAGCGGCTCCCCCCCCCATAACCTCCCTCCCACCTGCAACCATCCCATCTCCCACTCCCTCTCCCATCCCATTGTTCATCAAGATTCATTTTCAATTATCTTTATATACAGAAGATCAACTTAGCATATACTAAGTAAATATTTCATCAGTTTGCACCCACACAAAAACACAAAGTATAAAGTATTCTTTGAGTAGTAGTTGTACCGTTAATTTGCATAGTACAACGCATTAAGGACAGAGATCCTACATGGGAAGTAGGTGCACAGTGACTCCCGTTGTTGATTTAACAATTGGCACTCTTATTTATGACATCAGTAATCACCCGAGGCTCTTGTCCTGAGCTGCCAAGGCTATGGAAGCCTCTTGAGTTCATCAACTCCGATTTTATTTAGATGAGTCCATAGTCAAAGTGGAAGTTCTCTCCTCCCTTCAGAGAAAGGTGCCTCCTTCTTTGATGGCCCGTTCTTTCCACTGGGATCTCACTCACAGAAATCTTGCATTTAGGTCATTTTTTTTTGCCACAGTGTCTTGGCTTTCCATGCCTGAGAAACTTTCATGGGCTTTTTAGCCAGATCCGAATACCTTAAGGGCTGATTCTGAGGCCAGAGTGCTGTTTAGGACATCTGCCATTCTATGAGTCTGCTGTGTATCCCACTTCCCAAGTTAGATAATTCTCTCCTTTTTTAATTCTATCAGTTATTATTAGCAGACACTAGTCTTGTTTATGTGATCCCTTGGACGAGATGTACAGTTCGGCACATGCTCACTTGGACATACCCCAATTGGTAGAGCTAGAAACGTGCCAAGGGATTCCAATTCAATCCCTGCAAGGTGGCATGTACCAATGCTATCTTACTAGTCAAATGATCTTTTTAAGTTCATAATTGATAATAATGATGCAATTAAGTAAAAAAAAGGTTTTTAAATATATATTATTTGAACTGCCTGAGAGGTGTAAACAAGTAGAGATATTCAGAAACATTTGAATATAAGAAGTCAGAATCTTGGATAAGTTACCTCTCTGAAAAGAACATAGCCCTGTAAGTCTACAGACTTGGGTTCATTCCTGATTCAGCCCTCTCACTTGCTGAGTGACCACAAAAAGTCTTTTTCCCCCTTTCAGAATCGATGTTCCTTATGCACACTGAAAGACATGGAATTTTAAGGTAATTTTCTGCTCTAAAACCATGTAATAATGTTTATTCTAAGCTGCTTATGAATTTCATATCTGTAACAGAAAGAGACTATAATAGAAATCTTGGTAGCCTTCAATAAATTACCATTCAATGAGGAGAGTTCACGCATCAAATTTAACATGAACTTCTCAGAGTATTATCTATAAATACTTAAGAATATATTAATGTACAGACTTCCTATCTTCTGGTTCACTCCCCAAATGTCCAGGAGCTGGAAACTCAATCTAAGTCACCCATGTGGATGGTGAGGATCCAAGTACTTGAGTCATCATCTGCTACCTTTCAGGGGCATAATAGCAGGAAGCTGGGATAGAAAGCCTGGATTCAAATCTAGGCACTCTGAGATGTGAATTTCCCAAATAGTGCCTCAGCCACTGCACAAAATGCCTACTTCTTTATATTTTTGTATTTTACTTGTAGATATATGCCTTCAAATTTATAATAGGGATGATAGAGCAAAATGACATCTAAGTAATATGATTGAATGATCATCTCCCCATAGAAGATATCCATATACTAAGTAACCTTCACAAGAGATTTGGATGCTAGGCTCTATACTTTTGAAGCAACAGGCAAAGATTTGTGCTATGGCGATAGGGACTCATTTTTGTATGCATCACCACCATTGTCTTATGGTCATGGTATGCACCCCTGAAATTGAGGTGTGCTGATGCCTATGAGACACAGTGTGTTCCAGCCTAGTACCAGCCTGGAAGTTCAAGGGGTGGCCTTTGTTACCCTTCCTCCATTTTGGGGCAGACATCAAGGAACCAGCAGGACTGTATCAGCACTCAGTGCTGGCCAAGCTGGTAAAACTCAACATTAGGAAGTTCCTAACAGTCCCTTTCAATATGCTATACCCAGTGGGAAGAGTCTCTGGAATTGCCCCAGTGTGAGGAGGAGTCCTATGATCCCAGGTGATTAGACTTATACTCCAGTCAGCGTCATGTGTGCCTAGTTGGCATGGTCTCAGTCTATGAGTCCAACCACAGCTTCTGTCCTACCCCCATGCTTCTCTGTTCTGGGTATGACCTAGCATTGTGAAATTGGTGGTCACAGGATTGGGTATTTGTGCATTCTCTGACCTCAGAGGGAGGCTTGTAGGAATGGACTGCCCCCCCTCCTTTTGATGCATTCTTAGCAGCATGCCAACTGGATTTAAGACAAATCCGAGGTCAAGATGTCACTAAGGCAGCAATGGTGTACTAGCAGTGGACTTGTGGCAAATCTCAATTTAAGGCACCGCCTAGTGCTGTAGTGGTTGAATTTTCCACAAACCCACAGAAAATAACTAGGCTGCTTAAAATTTTCTAAAAGACAACCACAAAAAAAGCTATATTTAAAAGACTAGAATACAATCCATGCTTCAAGTTCAGATGGTGTCATGTTAACAAGTATCAAGAAATCTCAGGAAATGATCATAATAAGATGTCAGAAACCAATCACATTGGTCTTTCCACTGTCAAATGCTCAGATTAAAAACAGAAGTTTTAAGGAAACTCAGTGAATTTCAAGAGCACACAGAGAAAAATTTAATACTCTAACAGGGAGACTTGGCAGAGAGATGTAAATAATGTTTAAAAACAATCGGTAGGGCCGGCGCTGCGGCTCACTAGGCTAATCCTCCGCCTAGCGGTGCCAGCACACCGGGTTCTAGTCCCGGGTGGGGCGCCGGGTTCTAGTCCCGGGTGGGGCGCCGGATTCTGTCCCGGTTGCCCCTCTTCCAGGCCAGCTCTCTGCTGTGGCCAGGGAGTGCAGTGGAGGATGGCCCAGGTGCTTGGGCCCTGCACCCCATGGGAGACCAGGAAAAGCACCTGGCTCCTGGCTCCTGCCATCAGATCAGTGCCGTGTGCTGGCCGCAGCGCACCGGCCGCGGCAGCCATTGGAGGGTGAACCAACGGCAAAGGAAGATCTTTCTCTCTGTCTCTCTCTCTCACTGTCCACTCTGCCTGTCAAAAAAAAAATCGGTAATTCTTCAACTAAAAAGTAAGTGAATCAAAATAAAAAATGCAATAAAAGGCATGAGTAGCAGAATAGATAAAAAAGAAGAATCAGTGAGTTTGAAGACAGGTTATTTTGGAAATATGCAGTTGGAAGAGAAAAATGGAAAAGAAACCAAGAGGAGTGAAGAACGCTTATGGGAACTTTGGGACACCATAAAAAGAGAAAATAACCAATAATTTGAGTTGAAGAGAAAATTGAGAATGCCAAAAAGTAGACAGCATGTTCAAAGAAATAATAACAGAAAACTTCTGAAACCTAGAGAAAGATACTCTTCATGGAAAGGAAGGTCATATATCACCAGTCGAATTCAACTTAACAAAGCCTATCCAAGATATGCTATAAACAATATTAACGATAAAGAGATGATTCTCAAAGAGGCAAGAGAAAAGAACCAAATAACACATGAAAAGGTCCCAATTTACCTGCTTGCATTTTTTTCTAAGAAGAAATCTTATAGAGGAGGGCTGGCACTGTCACATAATATGTTAACACCCTGCCTGCAGCGTCGGCATCCCATATGGACACCAGTTCATGTCCTGGCTGCTTCACTTCCAAACCAGCTCCCTGCTAATGGCCTGGGAAAGCAGTAGAAGAAAACTCAAGTGCTTGGGCCCTTGTTCCTTGCATGTGGGAGACTGGGAAGAAGCTCCTGGATCCTGGTTTCAGATCCGCCAACTCTGGCCATTCAGGGTGTACACCAGCGGATGAAAGACCTCTCTCTCTCTCTCCCCTCTCTCTGTAACTCTGCCTCTCAAATAAATGAGTAAATCTTTTAAAAAATCTTATAGGCCAAGAGGGAGTATTTTTAAAGTAATGAAGGAAAACAAAAATTTCCAGCCAAGAATATTGTATCCAGAAAATATGTCCTTTAGATATAAAGGAGAGTAAAGACATTAGAGAGCTTATCACCAGTAGACATGTCTTACAAGAGATGCTAAAGGAGTTATTGAAACAGAAAGAAAGATAAACTAATAAGTAAAAAGAAAATATCAGAAGGTAGGTAATAGGATTCCTGTCACCCTCATGAGAGATTTTGATTGAGTTACAACCCTTAGCCTTGGACCATCAGATGGGAGCTATTTCTCATTTTCTGTCTCTATCCCTCTGTATGTCTCAAAAACTTTTAGAATGTATTTTAAAAATTCAAAATGTCAGGAGGAATGGAGTATAAGTGCATAGTTCTCAATTAGCATTTCTATAGCTCTTTTTGTTTCTTTTCTATCTCTATAATCAATGTCAAGTTCCTATCACTTCAAAATAGTTTGTGATAACCAAAAATATGTTTTGTAAGTCTCACAGTAATCATAAGGGAAAAGCTATAATAGACTAATTGAAAATAATAAGGAACCAAAGTACACTACTAAAGAAAATCACTTAACCACAAGGAAGATTATAAGAGATAGAGAAAAAAGAAATTAGCCACAATAAAACTAGAAAACAGTTATCAAAATAGCAATGATAAGATCTTACGTATCAACAATTACCTTAAATACAAATAGCTTAAGTTGTCAAAATAAAAGATATAGAGTGACTGATTAAAAAAAAATTATTATCCTGGAAAGCAGCAGTGATGGCTCAAGTAGTTGAGTCTCTGCCACATACGAGGGAGACCTATATTGAGTTACCAGCGTCCTGCTTGGTGCTGGCCCAGTTCCAGTTATTGAGCATTTGGGAAGTGAACAAGCAGATGGGAGATTTCTTTTTCTCTCTCTAAAATAAAAATTATGAAAATCTCAGGACCAGATGGCCTCATTGATCAATTCTACCAAATATTTAAAGAAGAGTTAACACCAATTACTGTTATATTACTTGAAAAATAGGAGAAAATTCTTCCAAAATCATTTTATATGACCAGCATTATCTTGAAACCAAAACCAGACAAGGACACAAGAAAAAATAAAAAGAAAACTACATCTAATATTCTTGATGAACATAGATGCAAAAACCCTTAACAAAATACTAGCAACCTGAATCCAACAGTACATTAAAAAGACTTTTCAACAAGATCAAGTGGGATTAATCCAAGGAATGCAAAGATGGTTCAACACATAAATCAATAATCATGTTGCATCATATTAAGAAAATGAAGGATAAAAACCATACGATCATTTTAACAGATGTAGAAAAGGTATTTGATGAAGTCCAACATGCCTTCATTATAAAAAGTCTGAACACATTAGGTAGAGAAAGAATACACTGCAACATAATAAAGGCCAGATATAACAAGCCAAAAGCTAACTTTATGCTGAATGAGGAAAAACTGAAGGCTTTCTCTGCAAGATCTGAAACAAGAAAAAGATGCCTATTTTCTCTTTACTTTTATCCAACATAGTACTGGAAGTCCTACCCAGAGAAATTAGGAACTAGGAAGTAATAAAGAGGATCCAAATTAGGAAGGATAAAGTTAAATTGTTGCATTTGTAGATGATATAGTCTATATGCAGAAAACCTCAAAGACACCGCCAAAACACTATTAAAATTAATAAATTCAGCAAAGTTACAGGATACAAAGTCAACATACAAAAAAAGGTAGTATTGTTATTCACCAATAGCAAATTATCTGAAAAAGAAACCAGGAAAGCAATCTCATTTTCCTTCTTTTTTTAAAAAAAAAATTATTTTATTTATTTGAAAGAGCTAGAGAGAGATGTGGAGCCAAAGAGAGGTCTTCCACTCTGCTGGTTCACTCCCCAAATGACTGCAATGGACAGAGCTGAGCTGATCTGAAGCCAGGAACCAGCAGCTTCTTCTGGGTCTCCCCACGGGTGCAGGGGCCCAAGCACTTGGGCCATCTTCCACTGCTTTCCCAGGCCATAGCAGAGAGCTGAATGGGAAGAGGAGCAGCTGGACTTGAACCAGGGCCCATACGGGATGCAAGCAATGCAGGCTGCGACTTTAACCCACCTCATCACAGTGCTGGCCCCAACAATCCCATTTTCAATAGCTATGAATAATAAAGTAAAATACCTAAGAAAAAGTTAACCAAAGAAGTGAAATGTCTCTACAAGGAAAACTATAAAAGCATCAATGAAAGATATTGAAAAGGACACAAAAATTGGAAAGACAGCCTTTGTTCATGGATTGAAAGAATTAATATCATCACAATGTCTGTAACACCCTAAGTGATATATAGATTCAGTGCAATCTCTGTTAAAATATCAATGATATTTTTCACAGAACTATAAAATTCACTACTTCAGAATCACAAAAGACTCTGAATAGTCAAAGAAATCATGACCAAAAAGAACAAAGCAGGAGACATTATACTATCTAATTTTCCAATATATTTCAAAGATACAATAATTAAAATGGGATGATATGGCATAAAAAACAGACAAATGGACCAACAGAAAATAGTTGAGAACCACCTAGAAGTAAATCCACACATCTATAGTCAGTTGATCTTTAATAAAGATACTGAGAATAGGCATTGGATAAAGAACAGTCTTCAATAAATGGTTCTGGAAAAATTGAAAATACATAGGAAAAAGAATAAAATCAGATCCCCCCCAACTTTCTCTCACCATGTAAAAAAAACAACTCAAAATGAATTTAAGACCTAAATGTAATACCTGAAACTTTGAACCACTATAGGAAAACAGGTAAGGTGCTTCAGGACACTGGAATGGGCAAGGATTTTTTTGGAATAGACCTAAAAACACAGGAAATAAAAGCAATAATAGATAAATGGGATCTCTTCACACCGAAGAGCTTCTGCACAAAAAATGAAACAGCTAATTAATAGACAACCTATTGAATGAGAGAAAATAATTCCAAGTTATACATCTGACAAAGGGATTAATAAAATAAATGAGGAACTCAAACAAATCAGTAGCTAAAAAATCCAAATAATCCACTTTAAAGAATGGGCAGTAGATTTAAACAGACATTTCCCAAAGGAAGACATACAAATGGCCAACAGATATATAAAAATGTTCAGCATCACTAATCATTAGGGAGATTCAAATAAAAACTGCAATGAGATATCACCTCACTTCAGTTTTATTGGCTGTTATCAAAAGGCAAAAGTTAATAAATGTTGGCAAGGACATGAAGGCAAAGAAACCCTTGCACATTGTTGATGACAATGTAAATTAGTACAGCCATTGCGGAAAACAGGATGGAAATTCCTCAAAGAATTAAAAATAGAACTACCATATGATCCAGCAATCCTGCTACTATGCGTACATCCAAAGGAAGTGAAATAACTCTGTCTAAGGAAGACCTACACTCCTATGTCTACTGCAATACTATTCACAATAGCCAAGAAATTGAAACTACCTAAGTATTAATTCACCAATGACTGGATAAGGAAAATGTGGTACATATACACAATGGAATACTACTCAGTCATATAAAAAGCTGATGTCTTGACAGATGCAACAATATGGATGGAGGCAGAGAGTATTATGTTAAGTGAAAGAAGCCAAGTACAGGAATACAAGTACCACAAGATCTGAATCATATATGGAATATAAAAAAGTTGATCTTGTAGAAGTTAAGCATATAACAGTGGTTACCAGAATCTAGGAAAGTGGGGATGTGGAGAGATGGGCAAAGGTTGATTAACAAGGACTAAGTTATACTCAGACAGGTGTAAGAAGCTCTGGTGTTCTGCAAAGTAGAGTGACGATAGATAATTGTAACATATTGCATATTTCTGTAAAAATTAACTAGAGGAATTTTCATCATAAAGAAATTCTAAGTGTTTCCAAAGGTAGGTATGCTGGTCTTTATTTTACATTATGCAGTGTTTACATGTATAGAAACATTACATAGTACCTCATAAATATGGACAATTTTTATGTGTGAGTTACAAATTAAATGAATACAAATGGAAAAAAAATAAGGTGAACAAAGCCAAAAAATATTGTAAGAGATAAATAAAAAATACCCAATAATCGCCAATGCATCATCAATAACTAATACAAAATCTGTCTGAAAATTCTAAGTTTGCAGAAATATGAAGGTCACTTTGTTGCAGCATTAATTTCTGTCCTGACTACATCATCTCACATAGCTTTCTTATGCTTAGCAATGCAAGCACCTGCCAAGATCATTAGACATCAGTTGATAAATGGATTTGACCCTACAATCTGTCAAATATCACCACTGGCATAGTGGAGCAAAATGTCCATGGCTTGGAGACTGTTGATGTTTAATTCATACCAGAGAGTGTTTGGAGAGAGCCAGATTCAGGAGTGACTCAGTGCAGTTTTCAAACATGTTGTTCAAAAGAAGGACAGACTCCAATAGAGGAATTGTCAACAATAAATTACATGCACACTTTGAGAATCAAACTGACAAGAGATAAACATTTTCCCAAACTTGCTGGCATGGTGTTCTTAAACAGGCACACTTGTAGATTAGGGTTTGTCTGCTCTGTCTTCTGTTCCATGGCTTTTGTGTATAAAATAGAACTGGGGGGTTCACATGGAGTGGGTTTAAGCTGCAGTCTGCCTAAAGAATCCCCTCAGACAGACTTGGATCTTTCCTGAGTATCCCAGAGCTAGGCCTGCACACTGAGGAGGCCTGTCAGATGGCCTCTACACCTATGGGTATGTGTTGTGGACTACTGAGTCATTGCTATTTGTTATAATTTCAACTAATGAGGTTGCTGTTTTACAGGCAATTTTGTGGGCTTTCCTGCAGTTTCACTAGGTAAGAAGTAATTCATAACTCTGGAGATTTTGCCTCCTTCTTAAATTTTCAGGCCTAGGGAAGGGGGTTGTCTTATGTCAGAGGCACCAAAGAAATTCACAGCAAAATTCCCATTCTATACAGCAAACATTCATTGATGGTCCCCATGTGGTTATGGCCTGTGGTAGCAGTGGTAAGTTAGAGGGACTGT
This sequence comes from Oryctolagus cuniculus, assembly GCF_964237555.1. Lineage (NCBI taxonomy): Eukaryota > Metazoa > Chordata > Mammalia > Lagomorpha > Leporidae > Oryctolagus > Oryctolagus cuniculus. Next base: position 127,886,627 of record NC_091453.1, read on the forward strand.
AGGGATAAAGATGTACCCTCAGAGAGCTTGGAGTCACATGAAAGTGACAGCCATGGAAACAATTCACTCAAAAGTCAAAGGCAAAGCTAAAAGAGACCAGGAGTTTCTGCAGAAAGCTCCTGAGATGTGTTAAACCCAAAATCCCTAAGTAAAAATGTCTTCAATTCCCAGCAAAGAAGGCCATGTCTTCCTTTTTCCCTCATTCAAAAATGTCTATTTTCTTAAGTTTTCGATTAACATGCAATGTTTGCACATTTTAAGGTGTATAATGCAATTTTCAAGACATGGCCATAATTTTAACTAACCACATGATACAATCAGCTTTTCTCATCATTTCTTTGTGTTTGAAGGATAACAACTCCTCTTTCCCAGTTTTCTATAGAGTATATCTTACATCATCATGAACCAGTTATCTCATTGTACTGCAATGCACTGGAATCTGTTGAATTCACCCTAATATTTAAATACCCTTGTCCAACCCTCCCCGACCCCTCCACACTTCCATACTTATAGTCAGAACTACATAAAATATGAGTCATATATATGCATGCACTTCTATGTATGATAGAGAACATGTGGTATTTAACTTTCTGTGTCTGGCTTGTTTCACTTAACATAATAATCTTCAACCCCATCATTTTTCTGCAAATAACAGAATTTCATTCTCTTTTATGCAGAATAATATTCCATTTTGTGTGTATGTATATCACATTTTCTTTATATGTTCATCCATTGTTAGACATCTAGGTCAATCCTGTATCTTGGCTATTGTGAATCGAACAATGAATATCCAATACAATTTAAGAATGGGACAGTTCTTTTTTTTTTCAATGCTATCTTACATTAATAAATTTCCACAGCTACCTCAAGCTTCAGCAACTACCAACCTGATCAATCAACAGCCATTAACATTAAGACAGGGGCCTACATTGGAAAAAAGATTATGATTCAGTGAAGGCCGAGTTGATAGCACTTTTTACCGACAAAGTATGTTTAATTAAGGCACATACACTGTTTATTAGATATGCTTTTTACAATAATAGATTACAACATAATGGAAACATAACTTCTTTTTTTCTTCTTCATGGAGAAAGAGAAATACAAGATAACAGGTTGATCATAAAGCTGTGGATTCACAAATATTGTCAAAAATCAATGGTATTCCTCAGCTCCAGTGCTACCTGCAATCTGTTTTTGCTCTAACAAATGGAATTTACCCTCACACATTGGTGTTCTGAATTCTGTAGAAGAATCTCACTAAATACCTAATAATGAAAAAAAAGCCATCTTCCTTAGTAAAGTGGTGAGCATCCCTGTCTGTCATGTGGGAGACTGGGGTTTGTTTCCCTGACGGGGAGGCAAGTCACCCTTTTAAAAGCAGTAGAATATGCCCCAAGTACTTGTGACCCTGCTACCCATGCGGGAGACCTAGATGAAGCTCCTGGCTTTGGGCTGACTCAGCCCAGACTGTTGTGGCCATCTGGGGAGTGAGCCAGCAGATGGAAAATCTTTCTCACTCTGTCTGTTCCTCTCTGTAATCGTTTCAAATAAATAAATCTTAAAAAAAGAATGAGACAGTTCTTAAAACTATTTTCACAATCAAAAATTTACCATGACTGCAAGAAATTTAGGGAAAACTCAGACTTCAATTATTACTTTCCATAAACTGGCCACATTTTAGATAGCAACATACTCTGGTTAAGGTTTCTTCCCACTCCCACCCATGTTATCTCATCTATAAAAATAATTTTCATTAATGAATATTTTATTATAAAAATTATAAAAGCTTGTCAAAATAAATAAAACCATCCAAGGATATATAAAGGAAATGTTTATCATCTTCCCTTATCACATTTCATCATCATTTTAAAGTAACCAATATAAAAACCCTAGTCCCTTGGGCCTGGGAATGTGGTGCAGCAGCTTAAGCCACCAAATGCAACATCAGCATCCCATATCAGAGTGCCAATTCAAGTCCTGGCCACTCTCCTTCTGTCCCAGCTTCCTGCTAGTGCTCCTGGGAGGCAGTGAATGGTGGCCCAAGAACTTGGGAGACCTGGATGGACTTCCTGGCCACTGGCTTTGGCCTGGCCCAGACCTGGTTGTTGGAGTCATTTTGTGTGTGTGAGTGTGAGTGAACCAGCAGATGAAACATTGCTCCTCTTCCTCTCTTTGTCTTTCTTCTCTATCACTCTATCTTTCAAATAAATCTTTAAAAAAGCCTAATACCTCTCTATGCACGACTTTCTCCTTGATCATACAAATATATATATATATATATATATTCCTCTGTTTTGAATTCAACTCTCCCTCACTTACCTCCAGCAATTGCAAATTCTAATCCTATTTATCTTCAAAAGCCATCTTTTCTCCTTCAAGTAGTCCTGCTAGATCTTCCTGCTAGCTGTAACGACTTTCAACTCTCTTACCCTCTGCTCAAACTATAATGGTAACACAATAATAGCAACCATTGCTCACATTTTTGAAGCACCATCTGTACATTGTCTCTAAGAATCATATGTACATTATGTAGTTAATTCTCTTTTGTTCCTCTTTTTTAAATAAAGAACCTAAGGCTGAGAGAGATTAAAAACTTGCACAGGGTTCTCATCTAATAAGGAGAGGAACTTGAACTTGAATCTCTCAAGTCTATGTGTTCCTAAGACAGGGCTCTTCACACTCAACTTCTATTTGGATAGATTTCATATTTCCCCTACTGAACCTGAGCCCTCAAAGAGAAGGATGTGAGTTCCCCTAATTGTTCACTGTGATAGGTACCATGAGCTCAGAAACTTTTATGGAATTTTTTTTCTTTAAAGATGGCACAGTAAAGAATCAAAAGTTTACATTTGGCAAAAATGTATGTGATAAAAGTAATTTTCTCTATTCTGTTTCCAGGATTTTACTCAAAATGTGAGAGGAACCATCCCCAAACCCTCATGAGTTATATAAGTAACTTCCAGGACTGTCACCAAGGATAGCTGTTATATTTAGCCTGGGGGCCATATACAGTTCAACTGGTGTCTCTCTGCTTTGAAAATGTATTGGATTTTATGTTAAAATGATTTAAGATGGAAGATTTTGGAAGTTAACATTTAAATTGAGGCAGATCTGTATTTTCAGAAAGTTCTACCTACAGGATGAACTTTATATAACTAAAAATATTGGTCAGTATATTCAATTTTAATAGCCTTATCAACTTGTTGATAGCTCCATTTTTGAGCTAAATTGTATAAACTTTTACCTTAATTAACTAAACAGAATACCACATATAATAGAAAAATGAACTTTAGAACTGCATGTCATGAATATAGCAGGTACAAAAATCAAAGAAGATAGTATATACATGCATTCTTCTATGTAGTGTAAATTCCAACCTTCATGAATTTAAATTTTGGGGAAACTTTTTATGTGGCTTCATTAGGTTAGCTTGCTATAAAAACACCTTCCTCATGTTTTGCTTTCTTTTTATGTCCTTAGCCTTTATCAAGGATAGTTCAAAGAAAATGACAACATATTTACTAAATGAGTGAGTAAAAAGATGGATGAATGAATTAGTTGACACTTTTACTTCAAGACCATGATGTAAGACATTGTTCATTATATTTTTTCAGAGTCCCCAATATAAAAACTAGAGAAGCAAGTTTTTTTTGAAGAATTGATAAGCTTCGTTCTATCAGAGAATCGTTTTGCACCTTTTCTCTAGCTGCCAGGGAACTCAGAATGAACTTTAATACTCAATCACTGTAGCTTTTAGTCCCTAATGTTAGCTTGTTTTCCCTTTATATGTGCATATATTAGAACTTCTGATTTTATATTGATGGTATCAATGTGTAGTCTTATAATGACAACAACAGCAAAATTTATTGAGTTCTCACTGCTTTCCATATAATATTCTAGGAGCTTCGAATAGATTACCTCACTGTTAGCTCTTGCAAACCTTTCTGCAAAGCATAGAGACATAAATCCATAAAGGTATACATTCACAGTGGTGAATCAATCATTGAGAATGAGATTTTATTGTGAGAAATATGAGGGTATTTTCATTTTGTGTGAAATGGAATTAAAAGGTAAGTATTTTCATTTAAAATTTGAAATCCACACAGTTTTTTTATAGTACACATTTTACATGAACTTTTTGGAGACCCCTTCATAGGATTACACTCAACATAGAGACACCTTTACATTGATTTATCAGCTGATTAATTTGTTTAATGAAGCGCATTAGACATCTTGCACAATACACCTGATGAATATAATTCAAGTACCAATTAGTACATATCTATGTCTAAATTAATTAATTTATTTAATTTTAATTGGATAAATTATTATATGCTCACCTGAATCAAAGACAGCCAAACAGGGGTGAGCATTTGGAAAAACGGTTAAGATGCCACTTGAGTCACCCATCTCATCTATCAACTCCTAGCACTGGTTCCTGATTCCAGCTGCTTATTAATGCAGATGCTGAAAGCCATTGGTGGTGGCTCAAATACTTGGGCCATTGCCACTCACATGGGAGACCCAGATGGAATTCCAGGTTCCCTGTTTCAGCCTGCCCCAATGCTTACTTTTGTGGGCATTTGGGGAGTGAAGCAGCAGATGGAAGTCTCTTGGTCTCTCTCTCCCTGTCTCTCAAATTAGTGTATATATTTAAAAATGAAATTGGATAAATGAACACTGAAAATAATTTCATAAAAACATAAAAATAAATATAATTGGAACATAAAGTATAAAATAATAAAGGCTTTATTACACTTGTTCTATATTATTTATTCATCATTGTCTTGATTTGTTGGGAGGGAAGAGCTCATGGTCATCTTATACCAAGACTACACCTAGGTTCCAAGATGGTGGAGGAGGGAGGGAACTTACTGTTCTAGCCCAGGAGAAGATGGTTTTTAAAAAGTGGAGACAGTATAGTCTCAGGGAAGAGTTAGGGGAAAAACGGCAGAGGAAAATCTACTGATGTTACAGGGACATGGTGGACCTACGTGGAGGGCTTGGGTGCCCATGCCTCAGGACTCCAACAGCCGAGAGCCTATACACAAGCACTGAAACGTGAGGTGAGACGATACCACAGTAGCCCAAGACATTAGTGGAGAAGTGACAGGAAGAGCATAGAGGGAACGAGGCTTGAAGCCCCATGGGGGAAAGTGCACCAGCCAAACTAGAGGAGAAATGAAGAGGATGGTACAGATACATTTCTCTCTCCAATCACCTTACAAAGGACTGATAAAGTGGGCACCATTTTGGACAAACACAACAGCTGCGCCAGCTCATGTCTGCACCTGACAATCAGCTGAGCAGAGACTCCTGACTCTGGTGGGGAGAAATAACAGGGGGTCAGGAGCTTGTGACCATATGAAGCTTCTGAACCTGGACTGTGGAAAAATAAAAAAAAAACCTGAGGGTGTGTGGGAGAACTCATGGTGTGGCTGGGACTTTGAGCAGTCTCAGTGGGAGACACCACAAGCTTGGGGGTTCCTGGTTACCTGGTGAGAGACATTGCTGAGGAATTAGAACTTACCCTGAACGACTTTGTGGTCCTTGGGACAGAGCAGAAAAATATTATACCCACTGGAGCTAGCACTCAGGCACAGGTCTCCATCGAGGAGAAGAGCCCAGCTGAGCAGAATATACTTCCCTTCTGATTAAAAAAGAGAGAGAGAGAAGATTTACCATGCCAAACCTGGGTGTGTCACCTTAGGCACAGCCTTAACCCTGGAGAACTGAACAGAGCTCTCTGGCCACACCCACTACAAGCCTCTAGAGATTCACTGAAAGCAGACAGTCCACTTATCTACAGGGTCATAGTACAATGATAAAAGCCACGATAGCATTAAAAAGGAATAAGAAACCAATGAGTATCTCCACAAATGCTGAACAACAAACACAACAATCAAAGAAACAAGAGTAAGGAAGACATCATAATGCACCCAAAAGAACATGGCACTTCAATACTAAAATATGAAAACAATGAGATAGAAGAAATGCAAGAAATGGAACTCAAAAAATTGATCATCAGACTACATAGAAGTAATCAAAAGCAAACACACGAACTACTGAAATCCATGCAAGACGTGAAAGAAAATTTCTCCCATAAAATTGAATTCTTAAGGAGGAATCAAAATTTAATGAAGAATTCAATAGAACATGAGATTGAGATATTAAAGAGAAATCAAAATGAAATTAAGAATTCAGTAGAACAAATTAAAAATGCAGTGGAGAGCCATAAAAACAGAATCAGTGAGGCAGAAGAGAGAATATTGGTCTTAGAAGACAGAGCACAGGAAAGTATACAGTCAAACCAAAGACAAGAAGAGGAAATTAGAAATCTAAAAAAACACTGTTGGGAATCTACAGGATACTATAAAAAAAAAAAATTTGGGTTCTAGGAATTCCTGAAGGCATGGAGAGAGAGAAGGGATTAGAAGCTTTTTTAGTGAAATATTAGCAGAAAACTTCCTGGGTTTGGAGAAAGAGATGTCCAAATTGAAGAAGTACACAGAACTACCAATAACTATGGCCAGAAAATATCCTTGCCATGAAACATTGTAATCAAACTCACCATAGTGAAACATAAAGAGTAGATTCTTTTTTTCAATAGGCAGGGTTAGACAGTGAGAAAGAGAGACAGAGAAAAAGGTCTTCCTTCGGTTGGTTCACCCCCCAAATGGCCGCTATGGCCAGTGCACTGCACCAATTCGAAGCCAGGAGACAGGTGCTTCCTCCTGGTCCCCCATGTGGGTTCAGGGCCCAAGGACTTGGGCCATCCTCCACTGCACTCCCAGGCCACAGCAGAGAGCTGGACTGGAAGAGGAGCAACTGGGACAGAATCTGGCACCCCAACCAGGACTAGATCCCAGAGTGCTGGCACCGCAGGCGGAGGATTAGCCTAGTGAGCCGTGACACTGGCCAATAGAAAATTCTAAAATGTACAAGAGAGAAATGCCAGATTATTTTCAAAGGATCTCCAATTAGACTCGCAGCAGATTTCTCATGAGAAACCCTGCAGGTTAGGAGAGAATGGCAAGATATAGCCCAAGTCCTAAGAGACTATATCTTTCATCCCAGAATATTATGCCTTGCAAAGCTCTTATTTGTGAATGAAGTTGAAATAAAGACCTTTCATAACAAACAGAAACTGAAAGAATTTGTCACCACTCATCTAGCCCTGCAAAAGATGCTTAAAGATGTGTTACACACAGGAACACAGAAACATATTCAGCAATATGAAAGAAGGTAAAGGAAGAGAATCTCTTAGTTAAAGATCAAAGAAATTTCAAACTATAAATTAGGAATATCTTTGGGAGAATGGCAGGGCAAACTCATTACTTATCAATAGTCACATTGTATATAAATGGCCTCAACTCTCCAGTTAAAAGGCATAGACTGTCTGAATGGATTAAAAAACAAAACCCATCTATTTGCTGCTTACAAGAAACATATCTTTCCAACAAAGGTACATGCAGACTTAAAGTGAAAAGTTGGAAAAAGATATTCCATGCCAACAGAAACCAAAAAATAGCTGGCATAGCCATCTTAATATCAGAAAAAATAGACTAACAGAAAAACTCTTGAAAGAGACAAAGATGGGTACTATATAATGATTAATGGATTAATTCAATAGGAAGACATAACTATTATAAATGTATATGCACCTAATTACACAGCACATGGCTATGTAAAAGAAATGTTAAGGGATTTAAAGGGAGACTTAAACCACAATACAATAGTACTGGGGGACTTCAATATTCCACTTTCAGCAATGGATAGATCAACCAGACAGAAAATCAACAAGGAAACAGCAGATCCCAATGGACCTAAGAGATATCTACAAAACTTTTCATCCTACAGTTGCAGAATACACATTTTTCTCAGCAGTGCATGTAGCTTTCTCTAGGATTGAACACATGCTAGGCCATAAAGCAAATCTCAGAAAATTCATAAAAATAAAAATCATACCAAGCATCTTCTTGGACCAAAATGAAATGATAGAATTAAAAGGAGAGAATGATTCAACATGGGAATCAGGATACACAGTAGACTCATAGAATGACAAATGCGCAAAACAGCACTCTGGCCTCAGAATCAGCCTTTAAAGCATTCGGATCTGGCTAAAAAGCCCATGAGAGTATTTCAAGCACGGGAAACCAAGACACTGTGGCAAAAAAAAAATGACCTACATGAGCAATCTCTCTGAGTGAGATTCCAGTGGAAAGAAGGGGCCATCAAAGCAGAAGGCACCTTTCTCTGAAGGGATGAAAGAATTTCCACTTTGATTATGGCCTTGTCTAAATAATATCAGAGTTTGTGGACTCAAGGGGCTTCCATAGCCTTGGCAGCTCATGATAAGAGCCTTGGGTAGTCACTGATGTCATAATTAAGCGTGTCAACTGTTAAATCAACAACAGGAGTAACTGTGCACTTGCTCCCCATGTAGGACCTCTGTACTTAATGTGTTGTACTATGAGCATTAACAATAAAACTAGTCTTCAAACAGTACTCTATACTTTGTGTGTCTGTGTCGGTGCAAACTGTTGAAATCTTTCCTTAGTATAGAGTTGATCTGTCGTATATAAATATAATTAAAAATGAATCTTAATAAAGAATGGGATGGGAGAGGGAGTAGGAGTGGGATGATTTGGGGATGGGAGGGAGGGTATGGGGAAAAGAATTGCTATATTAAAAAATGATAGAATAGGAAACAAACTTCAGAGAAAATTAAACATAATTGGAATACTGCACAAGCACAACACATGAAGCCATCTCTTCATCTCTCACCTGGCATGTGTTTTCCAAGCCACACTTTGTGTGGTTATTTAAACTTATTGCACAATTCAACTTTATTTCATAGCATGTTTTCTGATTAGAAACTGTTCTGCTGACTAAATTCATGAGAGTGCCTTTGTTTGAAGCTTTAACTTTGAAATATCTTTTTTTTATTTTTAAGGAATTTAATACATTAGCTTTAAAGGGTCAAAGCAAATGCAGAATAATTACTACAACATGATTCTCATGTAAATGTGATATTAGTACAAAGAGAACAGATTCATTGTAGCTCATGGATACAATTCTAATAATACACAGCATGTTTATTTAGTGTGATTTTAGTGAATCAAGGCAGTGGTAAAAATAAAACATCATAATAGCCATTGTAGTGTTCAGTGCTATGGGCTTTCAGTAAAATAAGTCCCAACTTCACATAAAAATGTCCTCAATTAATCATTAAAAGTTTAGTTGAATTAAATCTTGACCCTTGAGTATGTGTTTTCTTAATATTTTGTGACAAAATGGGAAGTACTTATAAAAGCACTTGTGTGGGCCAGCACTGTGGCGTAGTGGGTTAAGACTCTGCCTGCAGCAATGGCATCCCATTTGGGCTCCAGTTCGTGTACTGGCTGCTCCTCTTCTGATCCAGCTCTCTGTTAATAGCTTGGGAAAGCAGTGGAGTATGACCCAAGTTCTTGGGCCCCTGTACTCGTGTGGGAGACACAGAAGAAGCTCCTGGCTCCTGGCTTTGGGTTGGCCTAGTTCCAGCCATTACAGCAATTTGGGGAGTGAACCAATCAATGGAAGACTTCTCTCTGACTCTCCCTATCTCTGTTGTTCTGTCTTTAAAATAAATAAGAAGTTATTTTTCAAAAGACGTATTTGTACATCATAATAAAGTCCAATGATTGCCTCAATTTGAAGTCATAAGCTTCAATAGCTGCTTTTTCCATGAAAAACAGTTTTACTTGAAATAACATATCTGTCTCTTTCTATTATGATAAAAGAAAAAGAAAAATAGAAAGAACAGCTCAGAGACTATCTGTAGTGATTTAGTTTGGAGTATTCATTAGACATTTCCTTGAAATTAAACAATATTAAAAATTAGAATTTTGGAAAATTTGAATTTGGATTTAACACCTTGAATCTGACATGTTCCCAATATTTAATGAGTTTTCTAATGAGTTAGGTAGTAATATTAATGAATGAGATTTTTTGACATTGCATATTGAAATGAATTAACAGGTGGAAGATCTGCATATCTCAGTGAACCAGAGTTTACCAAAAAATGCCAATGTATACTACTACAAACTTATGCATGGGTAAAAAATCCACTTAAAGTGTAAGCAAGACCAGGGAATTTTAATATAACTAAGTATGCAAATTTCTTTGATATAATTTTGTTATTCAGATTTCAACTTTTAGAAACTAATGCTTCTTCATGACAAGAGCCTCCGGTGATTTCTGATGCCATAAATAATTAACGGTATAACTAGTACTCAAACAGTACTTTATACTTTGTGTTTCTGTGTGGGTGCTAACTGCTGAAATCTTTACTTAGTGTATACTAAATTGATCTTCTGTATATAAAGAGAATTGAAAATGAATCTTGATGAAGAATGGGATGGGAGAGGGAGTGGAAGATGGGATGGTTGTGGGTGGGAGGGAGGTTATGGGGGGAAAAGCTGCTAAATGCAAAAGTTGTACTTTGGAAATTTATATTTATTAAATAAAAGTTTAAAAAATTAAAAAAATAAAAAAACAATAAAAAAGAATTTGAAACTGTGAAACAATACAGTGAATTTCTGAAATATTAAAATTATTCTGACTTAAATTGGAAAAAAGAAACTATTGCTTGTAGAATTTGGTATAATATAAAAGAAGACTATCCATAATTATAAAAAGGGCTACTAAATAATTTTTCACTCCTCCAGTTATTTATCTCTGTGGGATAAGATTGCTTTCATATATTTCAACCAAAAAAATAAAATACAACAGATTGAATGCATATGCTGATATGTGAAAATTCAACTATCTTTTGTCAAATCAGACATTTGTAAATAGTTTATAATTGCTTTTCTAAAATAAATAATTATTTAAAATAGAATGAGTTTTAATTTGAGTATGGTAAGTATTGATAACTATATACCATATAAAAAAAAACTATTTGGGGTCTTAAATACTTTTTAACAGTACAAAAATTCCTGGGCATTGTGGCACAGCAAGTTAAGCCACTGTTTGTTATGCCGGCATCCCATATCAGAATGCTGGTTAGAGTTCTAGCCCTTCCACTTCTGATCTAGTGTCCTACTAATGCATCCTATGAGACAGAAAATGATGGCTCAAATACATGGGTCCTTGTCACCTAGATGGGAGACCTGCATGTATTCAGAGCTCCAGAAATCCCAGTCTTGGCTGTTATGGGCTTTTGGGGAGTGATCCAGCAAATGTAATAGATTCTCTTTCTCTCTCCCTCCCTCCCTCCCTCCCTCCCTCCCTCTCTCACTCTCTTTCAAATAAATAAAAATAATTAAGCATTTTAAAAGTTCCAAAACTATATTTGGAAACATTGATGTGACAGAAGATACATAAATACTTTGTGGAAAAACGTATTAAACTTTTATTGAAAGACATTAAAGCAAGCTAAATAAATGGGAAAATGAATGATGTTCCTGGCTAGATCAACAATGTTGTAAAAATGTAATTTTTTTCTAAATTGATCTATAGATTCACAACCATTCCAGTAAAAGTTTCAATTTTTCCCCAGAGGCAGTTAAACTTAGTCTAAATTTTATATGAAAATAGAAAATATCTTAAAATAGTCTGTACATTCCTAAGAAACAACTTGGTAGACAGACTTACCTTACTTAATATTAAGACATAATTTTAAACAACAGTATTTCAGGCTGTGTAAGATTACAGGAATAGACATCCCAGAAATAAACCCAAATATATATGCAAATGATGTATGATTGCGGACCATGAATAGAAATGCCATTCAATAAGTAGTACTGGGACAATTGGTTGTTCACATAAAGAAAAATATAAAATTGGATCCTTTTAGACAGCATATTACAAAAATTAATTCCAAGTGAAGATTTGAATGTGAACTGTAAAACTTCTCAAACTTTTATAAAAGCAATATTGGTGTATATATTTAGAACCTCAGAGTGAGGAAAAATTTAAAACATTTTATAAACAGCACAAATTACAAAGGAAATGAAAATCAAAGGAGGTAATAAAAGAGGTAGAAATAATGAATTATTATACTATACCCTCTAAATACATGCAATTAAATAAAAAAAAATTTAAGAAGGGAATATTAAAACAAGCATATTCTGGGTAAAAATATCTGTAACATTTATCATTTGTAACACATAAATATATAGTCTCACATATAAATGATAAATTAATTAGAAAAATACATATGCTAATACAAAATAATATGGACAGAAGAACCAAATGAAGATGAAGCAACAATGGCAGATTCTCTGGAGAAATGACCATTCTCATTAGCCATTAAGAGAATGCACATTGCAATCATGATGACATATCCTTTCACACACAAAACAATGGAAAATGTTAAGAGGTCTGACAATTCTCGCTATCAGAATGGACATAGGGAAACAGGAAGTCTCATGTCCTCTGTTGGTGGAAACATAAATTGGTGTAAACATTGTGGCAGCCATATGAAAGTGCTGCTCTCTCCTCTCTGGTTTCACAGTGCTAGGCTTTCTTTGAGGTCTGAAGGCTCTCTTGCTTACACTTCTTTGCTTTATGCTTTACAGACATTTAAACCTGAGTTGGAGCAAGGAAACCATAAGCAGTTGCTGCTGCAGGTGTTCACATTTTTTCTCTTTGCACACAGGAACCGTGAACTCTGGAGAGCAACAAAGCACATAAGAGATAAAACAGGTCTGCTGCCCAATGCATCCTTCCAGTCTTGATTAGTCATGCAGCCAAAGAAACAAAATAAAGCAGGCACCATGCTTTACTATTGTTTGAATGGCTATCAAGGCATGTTTTAAAAGTATCATGTGTGAATATTTTCCTTCCAGAATCAGGAAACTTAAGAAGGTGGTTTGTGAAGGAAGTCCCTCATAAGACATCCCTAGTAGACACCATTGCTTTCTTTATTTGCAGTCACAGATGAATGCAGATTGAATGCTTCTTTAACCAATCAAGCAGCGGACTCTCTCTCTGTGGCCAGACACAGTTCTGTCCTAAGACCTTTCACATTCCCACTGCTTTAGAATGAAGATGCTCTGGGAAGGTCTCTCACTGGACAGAAATGCCCCCACTATTGAGGGAGAATTATCCAGGATGATCCTGAAGAGATAAAAGGTGAAGTTTCAAATGGTCCCGGGAGTCTACCTGCCACCATCACAGAGCCTGATGCTGACTCCATTTTTTTAATAATAATTCCAAGAAGATGTTTACAGAACCGTCACATCAAAAGTAAAGAAAACAGAATGGCGTTTTATCAAATATAATTTCCACAGAATCTTCTGAAGTAGAAACTTATGGTCATCATTTTACAGATGAGAAAACTTAGGCATGAGAAGGGAAGTGGCATGCCCAATACCCAGCTTGTAAGTGGTATGCATCTATAAGCATGGCATCCCAGAGCTCATTGGCAGGCTTTTCCTTTCCAGCTTGCTGCTTTTATATAGTCTGCAGTTTCTGTGTCCCAAGTCCCCTCCCTTCCATCCCCATCTGCACCCACTTTCCTAAATCAATATCACAGTACTTCTTGAACCTTCTGAATGGTCTCCCTGCCCCATTCTCTGGCTACTTCTATCTATCCATCATTTTGACCAGTGACTGACTTCTCTACATAGCCTCCATGAATCGCCATACCCCACACTCCTTCTTTTAAGCTCTTATAACATTTTGCCTGAACCACTTCTGAGGACTTCCTTCATCCAGCTTTGTATATAGCATAGCTATCTCTCTCAAGTATAATACTTCACATATCATTCAAGGTAATGCAAACTCACTTTTGGTTTTCAGTGTGAGTTTTAGGTCCAGTACACTTTAGTAAGAAGCTATTTTTATTGGCAATAATTTGAGGAACAGAAGAGGTACCCAGTAGTATGGAAAATAAAAGGTAGGAAAAGAGAAAGGCAATAAAGGTGTGGAGCATCTGACAATGAACCGTGGGGATAAATAAAATAAATTAATGGAAGGTTACATAATGCCAACATCAGTGTGCTTGACCTTGCTATTACCCCATACAGGCCAGCCTGCATGATAAAATCAAGATTGTCCAAGGGGAGGAGTGTCCCAGAGGTGCCAATCCACACACTCCCACGTGAAGTTACAGAGGCCTTAAATATGATTCATGACCTTAGTACCCTTAATCCTTTTTTTTTCCTGTGAGGTCTAAAATTCTTCAGGGCTAAAAATGTTGCATAATAAACAGAATATTGGCAGCTTCAAGGCATTAGTATTTACTGCATGCCAGGCATTAGTCTAATTAACTACTTTGTGTATATTATCTCATTAATCCTCAAAATACAAAATAAGTTTTATACTAGCACTTTCGGAACACAGCAGAAATAAGATTTTAAAAGATGTCATGCCTTGTCTAAGGCCTTACAGCTCATGAAAGGAAGTTCTAAGATCCAAACCCGGAGTCCTATGACTCTGATGCTCAAGTTCTCCCTCATGAGGCTCCGCCATCTCCCAGAATGTGCTCCAGAAAGAATGGCACTAGGGTGATAATGGGATACATAACAAGTGCTATGGGACAGCTGAGGTGGTACAGCTTGTTTCTGATATGGTAAATCCTGGAATACTCTAAGGAGAGGGCAGACTTCATTGGAGTACACTGTCATTACAGGGGAACCTTTATAATGTTATGCTGTTCCAAGTGCCTCAGTTGATGTGCACAGTCCGTAATTCCAGTTTCATACAGTGAGAAACCATCATGAACATACTGTATGAAGTCAAACAAATCATAGTCATGGATTCATTGCAAAAAGGGTGACCTCACACTGTGGGGAATTGTATGGTATCACAGGAAGAGGGAGATAGAAAGCACTTATTATAGAATTTGAGTTGCAGTAGGTGATTTTTTCAAGGCGATGGGGCTCTGCTTATGGATTGGCTGATGTTAGGAAATGGGAGTAATTATTTGATCAAAGTACTTCAATTTTCATCTAGAAGATAAGAAACAAAATGCGAATAGCACTGAAAATAGTTAAACAAATGAAATGGCAGTTATTCATACTAACAAGGATAGTGGGATGTTGCATCTGTTTTGTGGTTTTATCCTGTGCTCAGACTTGATTACAAGTGATTTTAATATTACTTTCATTTATCAGGGCGATACAGTATCCCTGACTCAAATAGATGGTCTGTGAAATTGGTTATGTTCAACAGTAGAACACCAAAGTCTAACTGTGCATACCAACAAGTTTCCAGATATCAGGGGCTGCTTTTCTCTCATTTCTCACAGGTAGACTGTTCTGTATGAGGGTGCTTCAAAATATGCGAAAATGGAAGTAAAATGTAAGCTTATTTTGGTCAAAAAATGGAACTACAGGCATAGTTTTTTCATAATGTGCAGTTTTCATGAATTTGTGAAGACCACATATATGCATGAATTGGAAAATTTTTGCTTCTAAACAAATTTTTCTTTTAATTCCATTTTCTAGATGCCTTTTTTTAACTTTTATTTAGTAAATATAAATTCCAAAGTACAGTTTAGGGATTACAATGGCTTTCCCCCCCAATACTTCCCTCCCACCCACACCCCTTCCATCTCCCACTCCCTCTCCCCTTCCATTCACATCAAGATTCATTTTCAATTATCTTTATATACAGAAGATCAATTTAGTATATATTAGGTAAAGATTTCATCAGTGTGCACCCACACAGAAACACAAAGTGTAAAATACTGTTTCAGCACTAGTTATAGTATTAATTCACATTAGACAACACATTAAGGACAGAGATCCTACATGAGGAGTAAATACACAGTGACTCCTGTTGTTGACTTAACAATTTGACACTCTTGTTTATGGCATCAGTAATCTCCCTAGGCTCTAGTCATGAGTTGCCAAGGCTATGGAATCCTCTTGAGTTCGCTGACTTTGATCTTATTCAGACAAGGTCATAGTCAAAGTGGAAGTTCTTTCCTCCCTTCAGAGAAAGGTACCTCCTTCTTTGATGGCCCGTTCTTTCTACTGGGATCTCATTTGCAGAGATCGTTCAGTTAGATCCTCTTTTTTTTTTGTTTCCATGCCTGCAATACTCTCATGGGCTCTTCAGCCAGATCCAAATGCCTCAAGGGCTGGTTCTGAGGCCAGAGTGCTATTTAGGACATCTGCCATTCGATGAGTCTGCTGTGTATCCCGCTTCCCATGTTGGATCGTTCTCTCCCTTTTTGATTCTATCAGTTAGTATTAGCAGACACTAGTCTTTTTTGTGTGATCCCTTTGACTCTTAGACCTATCAGTGTGATCAACTGTGAACTGAAATTGATCACTTGGACTAGTGAGATGGCATTGGTACATGCCACCTTTGTGGGATTGTATTGGAATCCCCTGGCACATTTCTAACTCCACCATTTGGGGCAAGTCACCTTGAGCCTGTACGAAATTGTACATCTCCTCCCTCTCTTATTCCCACTCTTCTATTTAACAGGGATATTTTAACTGAAAAGTGATCCCTATTAAATACATGCCTTTTTTGAAATGCCCTCATGTATGTCTCTTAGATCAAATTGGTGTATAGTGTTGTTCAAGTCTTATGTTTCCTTCTTGAGTTTGTGTGTATTTGTTCTATTAATAAAAATAAGCTATTGGAATTTCCTAGTATTACTTATTTTTCTCATTAAGTCTACCAACTATTACTTTGTATATTTGGACTCTCTGATGTTGTGAGCATTTATGTTTATAATGGTTACATCTTCCTGGTAAGTTGACCCCTTTGCAATTATAGAACATCATTTATCTCATGACAGTTTCTTTATTAAAGTCCATTTTGTCTCGTATAAATAGGGATGACCCTGCTTTCTTTTGCTTAGATTTCACATGAGATATCTTTACCCATTACCTTATTTTCAACCTATATGTGTCCATTAATTTAAGAATGGGTCTCTTGGCCGGCGCCGGGGCTCACTAGGCTAATTCTCCTACTGTGGCACCGGCAACCCAGGTTCTAGTCCTGGTTGGGGTGCTGGATTCTGTCCCGGTTGCTCCTCTTCCAGTTCAGCTCTCTGCTGTGACCCGGGAAGGCAGTGGAGGATGGCCCCAGTCCTTGGGCCCTGCACCTGCATGGGAGACAAGTAGGAAGCACCTGGCTCCTGAATTCAGATCGGCACAGCGTGCTGGCCATGGCAGCCATTTGGGGGGTTAACCAACGGAAAAAGGAAGACTTTTCTCTCTGTCTCTCTCTCTCTCACTTTCTAACTCTTCCTGACAAAAAAAAAAAAAAATTGGTCTCTTGTAGACAGGATATAGTAGAGTCTTTTAAATCCATTCAACTAATCCATATATTTGATTGGTGAAGATATAAGTCTGCTAGAACTTCCTTAACAAAAATTCCATAGACTTGGTAGCATAAACTACAGAAATGTATTTTCTCAAAGTATTAAAGGCTAGAAGTCCATGGTCAAGGTACCAGGAAATTTTGCTTCTGTTACAGGCTCACATCCTGGCTTATGTATAGCCACCTTTTCCCTGTTCCTCAAATAGCATTTTTTGTGTGCTCATCTGGAGAGAGACCTCTGGTATGCTTTCCTCTTCTCCTAAGGAAAACAATCCTATTGCATTAAGTATCCACCATTATGACTTCATTTAACCTTAATTACCTCCCTAAAATGCATGAATTTACACCTCCCCAAATACATATGAATGGGGAGTCAATTCAGTCTGTAATGGGGAGTTTAATACATTCACATTTAATTAATTATTTTTGTGATGATATGTTTTAATTTTTCATTTTTTCTTTTTATATTTATTTAATTTAAATGATATTTAAGGTATAAAAATTTCATGTATTTAGTGTATACAAATTTAGGAACATAGTGATACTTCTCATTTTACCCACTCTGTTGCCCACACTCTCATCCTTCTTCCTCTTTCCTCTTCTAATCCCTCTCTTAATTTTTAGAATTATCTACTTTCAGTAGTTTATACTCATAAGATCAATCCTATACTAAGTTAAGAGTTAAAAAAATAATATGAAGAAAAAAAAAACACACTGCTCATGGCTGTAAAAAATCACCAAAGCTCAATATGTTAATTTCATTCCTCCATATTACATTTGGTACTGTATTAGTTACTACAAATGAGGGAAAATGTATAGTATTTGTCTTTTGGGGATTGGCTTATTTCACTAAGTATGGTGATTTCCAGTTGCATCCATTTTTTTGTGAAAGGCAGGATTTGGTTCTTTTTTTTTTTTACATCTGGTAGTATTCCATGATGTGTGTGTGTAATTTATCCAGTCATCAGTTGATGGACATCTGAGTTGATTCTATATCTTAGCTACTGTGACTTGAGCTGTGATGAACATGGGGATACAGATTACTTGGTTGTATGCTGATTTCATTTTGTTTGGGTAAATTTCCAGGAGTGGTATTACTGGGCCATATGATAGATCTATTTTCAGATTTCTGAGTTATCTCCAAAACAAAAATGAGGATGATCTCCACACTATCTTCCACAATGACTGTACTAGTTTACATTCCCACCAACAGTCAGTGTTTATTGTCTGTTGATTTCTGCATAGGAACAATTATGACTGGGGTGAGGTGAACCCTCACTGTGGTTTTGAAGTTTCACCTCACTAAGGTTCAAAACTTCACTTTGCATTTTCCTGATGGCTAGTGATTCTGAGCATTTTTTCATGTGTCTGTTAGCCATTTAAATTTTATCTTTTGAAAAATGCCTGCACAGGTCCTTTTCCCATTTCTTAACTGTATTATTTGTTTTGATGTTGTTCAGTTTCTTGAGCTCTTTATAGATTCTGTAGATTAATCATTTGTCGGTTGCATAGTTTGAAAATATTTTCTCCCATTCTGTCAGTTGTCTCTTCCCTTTGCTGACTATTTCTTTGGTAGTGCAGAGGCTTCTCATCATGATGTAATCCCATTTGTCTATTTTTGCTTTCATTGCCTGTGCTTCTAGGGTATTTTCCAAGAAGTCTTTGCCAATGCCAATGTCTTGCAGTTTCCCCAATGTTATTCTCTAGTAATTTGATTGTATCAAATAATAGATTTAGGTCCTTAATCCATTTTGAGTTGATTTTTCTATAAGGTATACAGTAGGGCTCTTATTTCATGTGGTGATTCAAAGTTACCAGTACTATTTGTTGAAGAGATTGTCCTTTCTCCAAGGATTGAATTTAGCACCATTGTCCAATATTAGTTGGTTGTAGATGTGTGTATTGATTTCTGGAGTTTATATTCTGTTCCATTGGTCTACATGTCTATTTTTGTGCCAGTACCAGGCTGTTTTGATTATAACTGCCCTGTAGTATGATTTGAAATCTGGTATTATGATGCCTCCAGCTTTGTTATTGTTGTATAATATTGCTTTAACTATTCAGGGTCTCTTGTCTTTCCATATGAATTTTAGCACTATTATTTCTAGCTCTCAGAAGAATGTCTTTGGTATTTTGATTGGAATTAGATTGAATCTAAATTGCTTTAGGTAGTATGGACATTTTGCTGATATTAATTCTAATACACAACATAGATTATTTTTCCATTTTTTGTGTCTTGCTCTATATGTTTTCTTTAATGTCTTGTGATTTTCATCATGGAGATCTTTCACCTCGTTGTTTAAATGTATTCCAAGGTATTTAATTTCTTCTGTAGCTATCATGAATGGGATTGATCTTAAAAGTTCATTCTCAGCCGTGGCAGTATGTGTGTATTCAAAGGCTATTGATTTTTGTGTGTTGATTTTATATCGTGCCAGTTTAACAGATGCTTTTATGAGTTCCGGTAGTCTCTTAGTGGAATATTCTGGTTCCCCTGTATATAGAATCAGGTCATCTTCAAATAGGGATAATTTGAATTCTTATTTTCCAAGTTATATTCCTTTGATCACTTTTTATGGCCTAATGGCTTTGGCTAAAACTTCCAGGACTATGTTGAATAGCAGTGGTAAAGTGGGCATCCTTATCTTGTTGCAGATCTTACTGGAAATGATTCCAGCTTTTCCCCATTTCAATTAGATACTGACTGTGAGTTTGTCATAAATTGCCTTGATTGTGGTGGGGAATGTTCTTTCTATACCCAATTTGCTTAAGGTTTTTATCCTGAAATGATAATGTATTTTATCAAATGCTTTCTCTGCATCTATTGAGATAATCATCTAGTTTATGTTCTTTAGTTTGTTGATGCATCACATCGATTGATTTGTGAAAGTTGAGCCATCCCTGCATACCACAATAAATGATTGATTTGTGAAAGTTGAGCCATCCCTGCATACCAGTAATAAATCCCACTTGTTACAGGTGAATGATCTTTCTTATGTGTTGTTGGAGTCGATCAACTACTAAATTGTTGTTGATTTCTTTTTTTTTTTTTTTTTTTGACAGGCAGAGTGGACAGTGAGAGAGAGAGACAGAGAGAAAGGTCTTCCTTTTTGCCGTTGGTTCACCCTCCAATGGCCGCCGCGGCCGGCGTGCTGCAGCCGGCGCACCGCGCTGATCCGATGGCAGGAGCCAGGAGCCAGGTGCTTTTCCTGGTCTCCCATGGGGTGCAGGGCCCAAGCACCTGGGCCATCCTCCACTGCACTCCCTGGCCACAGCAGAGGGCTGGCCTGGAAGAGGGGCAACCGGGACAGAATCCGGTGCCCCAACCGGGACAAGAACCCGGTGTGCCGGCGCCGCTAGGCGGAGGATTAGCCTATTGAGCCGCAGCGCCGGCTGTTGTTGATTTCTGCATCTATGTTCTTCAGAGATATTGGTCTATAGTTCTCTTTAAGTGTTATATCTTTTTTCTGATTTAAGAATTAATGTGATGCAGGTTTCATAGAAGGAGTTTGGGTGGATTCCTTCCCTTTCAATAGTTTTCAATACCTTGAGAAGAATTGGAATTAGTTCTTTAAATGTCTGGTAGAATTGAGCAGTGATGCCATTTGGTCCTGGGCTTTGCTTTGTTGGGAGGGTCTTTATTACTGATTTAATCTCTGGCTTGGTCACTGGTCTGTTTAGGTTTTCTGTCATCATGATTCAATTTTGGTAGATTGTATGTGTTCAGGAATCTCTCTATTTC
This sequence comes from Oryctolagus cuniculus, assembly GCF_964237555.1. Classification (NCBI taxonomy): domain Eukaryota; kingdom Metazoa; phylum Chordata; class Mammalia; order Lagomorpha; family Leporidae; genus Oryctolagus; species Oryctolagus cuniculus. The sequence goes on from NC_091453.1 coordinate 127,907,643, forward strand.
TTCCAGATTTTCCAATTTGAAAGAATATAACTCTTATATTAATTGATGATGCTACTTTTTATATCTGTGGTATCTGTTATTACATTTATGTTTCCTTTTTCATCTGTTATTTTATTAATCTGCATATTCTCTCTTCTTTTTTTGCTGGTTGGGCCAGTAGTGTATTGATTTTGTTTATTTTTTTTAAAAAAAAAACCTTTTTATTTCACTGATATTTTTATTTTCTGTTTCAGTTTTGTTTACTCTAATTTTATTTTATTTTATTTATTTTATTTTTTTTTTTTTTGACAGGCAGAGTGGACAGTGAGAGAGAGAGACAGAGAGAAAGGTCTTCCTTTGCCGTTGGTTCACCCTCCAATGGCTGCCACGGCTGGCACGCTGTGGCCGGCGCACCGCACTGATCCGAAGGCAGGAGCCAGGTGCTTCTCCTGGTCTCCCATGGGGTGCAGGGCTCAAGCACTTGGGCCATCCTCCACTGCACTCCTGGGCCATAGCAGAGAGCTGGCCTGCAAGAGGGGCAACCGGGACAGAATCCGGCGCCCCGACCAGGACTAGAACCTGGAGTGCCGGCGCCGCAAGGGGGAGGATTAGCCTATTGAGCCACGGAGCCGGCTTGTTTACTCTAATTTTAATTCTTTCTTTCCTCCTACTACTTTGGGGTTTGGTTTGTTGTTTTTCTAGATCACTGATATGCATTGAGAGCTCATTTATTTTATGCCTTTCTAATTTCTTGATTTAGGCACCAGTTGCCATCAACTTCCCTCCTAACACTGTTTTTGCTGTGTCCCATAAGTTTTGATAAGTTGTATTGCTTTCATTCTCCAGAATTTTTTTAATATTCATTTTGATTTCTTCTTTGACCCACTGTTCATTCCAGAGAATGTTATTCAGTTTCTATGTGTTTGCATATATTCTAGAGATTCTTAAGTTGTTAATATCCAGCTACATTCCATTGTGGTCAGAAATGATGCATGGTATAATATATATATATGTGTGTGTGTGTGTGTGTGTGTGTTATTCACTTCTTTATCCTTGTTTCTTGAATTTCTGCATTTATTTTTAGCCATTTGTGGGAATACGTGTTGGTTTTCTTCTCTAATGCTTTTAATCTTTGAACCAAGCCTCTGTGGCATATATATATATATATATATATATATATATATATATTTGCAGGTTCATACCCCAAATGGTCACAACAACAAGTTCTGGACCAGGATGAAACTTGAAGCCAGGAACTCCATCTGGCTTTCTCATATGGGTAACAAGGGCTCAAATACTTATCCGTCTTCCACTGTCTTCCCAAGTGCATCAGTAGAAAGTGGAATGGAAAATGAAGTAGCCAGGTCTAGAGCAATCATTCAGGTATGGGATGCCCACATTGCAAGTGGCAATTTAACCTGCTGCACCACAATGCAGGTCCTTACACAAAATATCTTAAAACTATAATGATATAGTTTAAACTGAAAACAATTTAACTTGAATTGAATACAAAAACTCTACTTCTTTACCTCCTCCCTCCACACACTTTTATTTTTATCAATGTCACAAATTACACCACTTAAAATTTGTATTCATTAACATAGTTTTATAATTAGTGTTGATCTGTTTATCTATTAAATGCTATACTTAGATTAACAGTGATTTATGCACCATAATTACAGTATTCTGTGTTGGTCTCTATATTTACCTTCACAAAGAATTTTGTATTTTTGTATGTTTTTTGTTGATGCCTAGAGTCCTCTTGTTTCAACTGTATGACTCCCAATAGCATTTTTTGTTAGGCATCCCTGGTGGTGATAAACTCCCTCAGCTTTTGTTTATCTGAATAGGACTTTTTTTTCTAATTCTTTTTTGAAGGGCAATTTTGTCACAATTAGTGTTCATGGTCAGCAAGATTTTTTTCTTCCAGCAGCGATTTATCATCACACATACTTTTGGCTTGTAAGATTTCTGCTGAGAAATATATTGATAATCCTATGAGAGTTTCTTTGGACATGTTGAGTTACTTTTCTCTTGCTGATTTTAAGATCCTTTCTTTGCATGTTTTTTTGACAGTTTTATTAAAATGCATCACTGTGTAGACCACTTTTTCATTTTTGTTACCCTTGTTTTAGATTGTTGGACTTGGATGTCCATTTTCTTCCTCAGATTTGGGAAGTTTTCAGCTTTTATTTTTTCAAATTCTCTCTCTCTCTCCTCTCTTCCTTCTTCTCTCTTCGAAAACTGCTAATGTGCATATTGTTCCAGTTGATGATATCTTAAGTATCTTGGATTTTGTCCACTTTTATTCACTATTTTTTCTTTTCATTCCACTGACTTGATAATTTCAACTTCTCTTTGAGTTCATTATTTCTTCTGTTTCATCAAAACTACACTTGAACCCCTCTAGTGAAATTTTCAGTTAAGTTATTCGTATTCTTTTGCTACAGGATTTCTGTTTATTTCTTTTTATAGTTACTATCTGATTGCTGATATTCACACATTTTTATGCATCAGTTTCCTGATTTTTTTTTACATTGTGTCTTTTTATTCTGTTATGGCTCATTGAGTTCTTAAATATGATTACTTTGAACTTCTAGTCAAATTAACTCACCAATCTCAATTTATTTAGGCTCAGTCTCTGGAGATTTATTTACTCCTTTGGTTGGGCTATTGTTTTCCTGTTTCTTCATATGCCTTCTCATTTGTTCATGCTGGCATTTGTGCATGAAAAAAAAAGACAGTCTTCTCAGTTTTTATGAACTGTCTTTGAACAAAGGAAGAACTTTACCAATTAACCAGCTAGAGATTCTGGGGAAATCAAAAACCTTCTTTGAGAAAGTATTTTCTCTAGGTTTCTGCATCTAATTTCAGAGCTTCAGAAGCTTTCTGGTTTCATTTTCATGATCTCATCATTTCTTCCTTTCTCTGCTATATATTTGGATGTTTAAAAAGCTAGCAAATCTCTTTGTTTCTAAGTGGACTTCCAGGTATGATAGTTCTCCAACAACACTCTCTATTTGGCAAGATAGAAACTAGTGCTTTGGCAACCCTCTGAAAACTAGGATATTTTAAACACACATTCCATACTTCTCTTTTATTCCCATGGTATAAGTCATGAGTTGAGTGTTTTCTCCCAGTGGCATCAAGTTGTACCACTGATAAAAGTTTATCACAGGGGAAAAGGATAAACCTTTCCAATTGGTTTCAGTTTGGCTATTCTTTGTGTTTTCCTGTGCTACAGAGACATAACTAGTTCCTCAAGTTCTACACGACTTTTTCAGAATTTTTGACTATGTATTATTACTAAATTAGCATTTCTGTTTGGGGAATGAGATTTGAGGCTTCTTATTTCTGCCATTTTGCTCCATCTCCATACTATTTTAGGGATGAACAAATTGGGACTGAGAGATTAGATGAATTTCTCAAAGAAACACAGTGATAAAATTAGAGAACTATGGTATGAATGAAAAATGGCCTGAGTCCCAGCCTGTGTGCTATCATCTATACTCCACATTACAGTGGCAGTCAAGCAGATGATGAAAAACCATGCCATCTGAGGCCATTCAGTACTGAAGCAAAAAACCTGTGGCACTGAGTTGAACAGGAGAAGATTCCTTTCCTACTGGGCATTTAACTTACATAGGCAATAAAGAAAGCATTTTTGAATGGTTACATTAAAACATACTATATATATATATGTATGTATATATATATCTTATTAAATTTGGGAAAAGAATAATCTTTGGCTTAAAAAGTACTTACTTGGGGTTGGTGCTGTGCATATTAGGTTAAGCCTCTGCCTACCCCACCAGCATCCCACATGGGTGCTGTTTCTAGTCCTGGCTGAACCTCTTCTGATCCAGCTCTCTGTTATGGCCTGGAAAAGCAGTATAATATGGCCCAAACGCTGTGATCCTGCATCCAAGTAGACGCAGAAGAGGCTCCTGGTTCCTGGCTTTGGATCAGCGCAGATCTGGCCATTGCAGCCATTTGGGGAGTGAATCAGAAGGAGAAAGAACTTTCTCTCTGTCTTTCCTTTTCTCTGTCTATAACTCTGCCTCTCAAGTAAATAAATAAAATCTTTTAGAAAGCACTTACTTGAGAGGTAGGTGCTTTGTGGCCTAGCTCCATCACAACCTCATCTTATAAGAATATCATGCTTAGTGAAATAAGCCTATCCCCAAAGACAAATATCATATGATTTCCCTGATTTGTGGTGACTAATATATGGAGTTCAAAAAAAGTAATGTACATGAATGAAATTTACATTTTGATTTTAAATATTGCTTATAGCCTGTGTTTATACTCACATGGAATATAAGTTTTCTTATTTACTACTTGTTGAATTCTTTATTTCATGGTGGGTTAAGCTTGTGATTATAAAGAAAATCGAAAGCATGTCATTGTAAAAATTAAAAGAAAGGCTATGGAAGCCTATTGAGTTCGTCGACTTTGATCTCATTTAGACAAGGTCATAGTCAAAGTGGAAGTACTCTCCTCCCTTCAGAGAAAGGTACCTCCTTCTTTGATGGCCCGTTCTTTCTACTGGGATCTCACTTGCAGAGATCTTTCAGTTAGGTCCTTTTTTTTTTTTTTTTTTGCAAGAGTGTCTTGGCTTTCCATGCCTAAAATACTCTCATGGGCTCTTCAGCCAGATCCAAATGCCTCTAGGGCTGATTCTGAGGCCAGAGTGCTGTTTAGGACATCTTCCATTCTATGAATCTGCTGTGTATCCTGCTTCCCATGTAGGATAATTCTCTCCTTTTTAATTCTATCAGATAGTATTAGCAGACACTGGTCTTGTTTACATGATCCCTTTGACTCTTAATCCTATCGGTATGATCAATTGTGAATTTATAGATTCAATGCGATACCAATCAAAATACCAAAGACTTTCTTCTCAGATCTGGAAAAAATGATGCTGAAATTCATATGGAGGCACAGGAAACCTCGAATAGCTAATGCAATCTTATAAAAAAAAAAAAAAGCCGGAGGCATCACAATACCAGATTTCAGGACATACTACAGCGCAGTTGTTATCAAAACAGCATGGTACTGGTACATAAACAGATGGATAGACCAATGGAACAGAATAGAAACACCAGAAATCAATCCAAATATCTACAGCCAATTTATATTTGATCAAAGATCCAAAACCAATCCCTGGAGTAAGGACAGTCTATTCAATAAATGGTGCTGGGAAAATTGGATTTCCACATGCAGAAGCATGAAGCAAGACCCCTACCTTTCACCTTACACAAAAATACACTCAACATGGATTAAAGACCTAAATCTATGACCCGACACCATCAAATTATTAGAAAACATTGGAATAACCCTTCAAGATATAGGCACCTGCAAAGACTTCTTGGAAAATATCCCCAGAAGCACAGGCAGTCAAAGCCAAAATTACATTTGGGATTGCATCAAATTGAGAAGTTTCTGTACTTCAAAGGAAACAGTCAGGAAAGTAAGAGGCAACCAACAGAATGGGAAAAAATATTTGCAAACTATGCAACAGATAAAGGGTTGATAACCAGAATCTACAAAGAAATCAAGAAACTCCACAACATCAAAACAAACAGCCCACTTAAGAGATTGGCCAAGGACCTCAACAGACAGTTTTAAAAAGAGGAAATCCAAATGGCCAACAGGCACATGAAAAAATGTTCAAGATCACTAGCAGTCAGGGAAATGTAAATCAAAACCACAATGAGGTTTCACCTCACCCCGGTTAGAATGGCTCACATGCAGAAATCTACCAACAACAGATGCTGGCGAGGATGTGGGGAAAAAGGGACACTAACCCACTGTTGGTGGGAATGCAAACTGGTCAAGCCACTATGGAAGTCAGTCTGGAGATTCCTCAGAAACCTGAATATAACCCTACCATACAACCCAGCCATCCCACTCCTTGGAATTTACCCAAAGGAAATGAAATTGGCAAACAAACAAGCTGTCTGCACCTTAATGTTTATTGCAGCTCAATTCACAATAGCTAGGATCTGGAATCAACCCAAATGCCCATCAACAGAAGGGCAAATAATGAAATTATGGGACATGTACTCTGTAGAATACTATACAGCAGTAAAAATAAAAATGAAATCCAGTCATTTGCAACAAAATGGAGGAATCTGGAAAACACTTTGCTAACTGAAATAAGCCATTCCCAAAGGGACAGATATCATATGTTCTCCCTGATGGGTGACAACTAACCGAGCACCAAAAAGGAAACCTGTTGAAGTGAAATGGACACTATGAGAAACAGTGACTTGATCAGCCCTTGTCATCACTGTTGATGTACAATTTAATACTTTATCGCTTTTAGTATCTTTTGTTCTACTTAATACTATTGGTTGTATTCTGTAATTAACACACAATTATTCTTAAGTGTTTAAATTTTACTGAAAAGTGATTTCTGTTAAATATAAGAGTGGGAATAAGAGGGAGGAGATGTACAATTTCGGACATGCTCAATCGGACTTGCCCCAAATGGTGGAGTTAGAAATGTGCCAGGGGATTCCAATACAATCCCACAAAGGTGGCATGTACCAATGCCATCTCACTAGGCCAAGTGATCAATTTCAGTTCACAGTTGATCACACTGATAGGTGTAAGAGTCAAATGGATCACACAAACAAGACTAGTGTCTGCTAATACTAACTGATAGAATCAAAAAGGGAGAGAACGATCCATCATGGGAAGCAGGATACACAGCAGACTCATCGAATGGCAGATGTCCTAAACAGCACTCTGGCCTCAGAACCAGCCCTTGAGGCATTTGGATCTGGCTGAAGAGCCCATGAGAGTATTTTAGGCATGGAAAGCCAAGACACTGGCAAAAAAAAGAGGACCTAACTGAAAGATCTCTGCAAGTAAGATCCCAGTAGAAAGAACGGACCATCAAAGAAGGAAGTACCTTTCTCTGAAGGGAGGAGAGAACTTCCACTTTGACTATGACCTTGTCTAAATGAGATTGAAGTTGGCGAACTCAAAAGGCTTCCATAGCCCTGGCAACTCATGACTAGAGCCTAGGGAGATTTCTGACACCATAAACAAGAGTGTCAAATTGTTAAGTCAACAACAGGAGTCACTGTGTACTTACTCCTCATGTAGGATCTCTGTCCTTAATGTGTTGTTCAATGTGAATTAATGCTATAACTTGTTCTGAAACAGTATTTTACACTTTGTGTTTCTGTGTGGGTGCAAACTTTTGAAATCTTTACTTAATATATACTAAATTGATCTTCTGTATATAAAGATAATTGAAAATGAATCTTGATGTGAATGGAATGGGAGAGGGAGCGGGAGATGGGATGGTTGCGGGTGGGAGGGAAGTTATGGGGGGGATGCCATTGTAATCCATAAACTGTGCTTTGGAAATTTATATTTACTAAAAAAAAGTTTTACAAAAGTAAAAAAAAGAAAGATAGGAAAAGAAGAAGGAATGAGGGTGGGAGTGAGGAGCAAGGTACTGTATAGTGGAACTATCATGCTTTTAAAATTGTATATGTGAAATATTTATCCCATTTATATATTAAAAGCTAAAGTTGTAAAAATGGTAAACTTTGGTTTAAAAAGCAGTTAATTGAGATGTGCTTTGCGGCCTAATTCTATCACTACCTCACCTATACTCAGAGCTATTTACATGGCCAGGAAGATATGGATCAGGATTTCAATCTATGACTTCTTCTCTAATGACTTTTACAAGACAGAAGCCATGTGTTTCAGCTTTAAACTCTTACATCATACCATAGCATGGGGCCAGGCAATAAAATCTTTGTTAGAAAAACATGTAGATAGTCCAAAGTTGGAAACAATCATCATAGATCTTTGGTGGCCTAGCTCTTGAAGTATTTTTATGGCTGTAATGGTGTTAGGAGCATAGGGATAGTGGAGTTCTCAGAACTGTTGGAGTAGAACAAATTCTATGAGAAAAGAAGAAAGCAGGGAGGAAGAATACCTAAGTCTGTAACAGGGGCATGTGAAGAAAGCTAGGAATTATTACAAGTTCGTTCGTTCCTTCCTTCTTTCTCTCTCTCTCTCTCTCTCTCTCTCTCTTTCCTCTTTCTTTCCTTCTTTCTAGTCATAACTTCCCTGTTAATCACTACAGAGAAATAGAATATATATTCGGGTTAACATTTTACAAAAAAATGTGGCAAATACGTTTACAAAATATTCTCACAGTCACAACTGCTTAGCTATATTAACTTCCTTATTAAAGGATGCTCTCAATGTATTTTTTCCAGTTGGTTTTCAAAATTTCTCAGTATTTTCAGCACAAATAATATTGGAATATTGATAGGAATCAAAATAAATAATGATACATTTGGAATTCCATCAATTGAATGGATCAAACAGGACATCATTACTGAGCCACAATCAGTTTTTATATCCCAATTCCCTCACTCAATAGCAATGGTATCTTCAATGCTCAGCTTCACTGAACTTCAGTTGTACTCAGCTGCAGAATGAGCATAACACCAGCCTTCCACAGCTGTTGTTAAGCATTAAATGAAAATAACTTGCCTGAAAGTACTTCATAACTGTAATTTACTGGGTACTTTGGTTATAATTATTTTCATCTTTAATATTTTCTTCCTGCTCTCATTTGAAAGCATGTATACATTTCACAGCTATGATTGCTGTAAATGCAAGTTCATAGCTTGCCTCTTGTTCTTATCACAGCTTGCTTGCCTGTTGCTATATCACTACTATTATCATTTTTGAAGGTTTCATGCTATCTTAAATATTTGTGTCAAAATGCTTCAAATGATTACCCTGGTGTTGGGTAGTGCAACTTTGCTACATGGATGACAACAATGAGAATCTTCTAATGATTTGTAATTTTTGGAACATTAACAGGAAACTTTAAACTCAATGTCTACAAGGCCAAAGAAGTTCTTATGAGAACGCAAATGGCCAAACTCAGGCTTGCTTCCAGTAAGGCTTTCATGAGCCAGGGCAGTTTTGCCACAAAGACAGTGCCTCAGGACTGATAAACTGTGTTGTGAACTCGTGCAAAGACAGAAAACAAAGACAGAATGGAGCCTGGGAAGTGATTTTTCAACACAACTTTGGGAATTGCTATGTATATTTCTGGGAGCATGTATTCAGAGACTGGGATAGATGTAAACAGAACTTTCAAGCACCACAAACCAAAATTTTTACTCAAAGAGATTACAGTTCAAAACTATATAATTGAATGTGGAAACAAATTGCAAATCTGCTTGGGCTGGCAGTCACAAGGAACCTGGAGATGGACTCAGCACCATCAGATGTCTTGCCAGGAGCAAAGCCTGGAAAAGGGCAGAATTGGAGGAGTGTGAAAAGTGAAGAGGCTATAGCCAAGTACCCCTCTATGTAAAGGAGAGTCTAGGAGAGCAGAAGCAGGGAGGTTAAGTAACAGGAATTAGAATCTAACCAAACAGAAAACAACTTTCAAGATGTTGCTTCCATAGGAGAGATCATATGGAGTGCAGAGAAATGTCCTTTTTTTTATAAGCAAGAAAACCAGATGGTGGCTGGCTTTAGGAACAGAAAGTTGGTGCAGAGGACATAGCTGGTGATCACCTTATACATCTAGACAGAATCCACACTCCCCTTCTCTGTAATGCAAGCAAGAAGTAATGGGAGTAGATGCAATCGGGGTGTTGCCTTGCTGCTTAAAATATTTCAAAAGATCTTAAGTCCCTCTTTTCTCTTAGGATAGAGTCTGACTCCACGATATGACTTAGAAAGCCATGACCATTCTGACTCCTGTCAACCTCATCAGCCCCAATCTTCCTATCCCTGGTGTTCTGACTCAGAGTTCCTCTCAGGTTCTTGAATGCCACGTACTCTCTTCCTCTTTCAAACTTTGTTACATGCTGTTCCTTCATCTTACAAGCTTCTCCCTTCCCACATTCTTCACATAGATAATCCATACTCATTATTCAGGTCTCAAGTTAAATGTCACTTTCCATTGAAATACAGATTTACCTTCTTCTTGGCATCCTGTGCATGTTTTATAGTGACACTGGCCACCTTTGACATTATTTACTTTGCTGTCTCCTTCATAATCTCTAACTTCAAATAAGGCAGGGACCACATTTGTCTTTCCCATCATTGACTCCCTAGTGCTTGGCATAGAGAAAATACTTGATAAATATTTTCAGCAAAATAATTTTAAAATGCAAGCAAAAAAGCCAATTCATTCTAGTGTATTCACTTCTTACAGAGTCTGTGATGTCTGGAAAGCTTTGCTCTAAAAATAGTGAAGAAGACAGGCACAGTTCTCACCCTCTTTGAATCTTGTTTAGTGAGTACATGGGCGTATACATAAAGAATGTGGGGGACAGGCATTTGACGTAGCAGTTAAGATGTTGGTTAAGAGATCTACATTCCATTTGATCATCTGGACTCAATATCTAGCTACAGCTCTTGATTCCAGCTTCCTGCTAATGCAGACCCTAGTAGGCAGTGGTGATGACTCAAGTGATTATGTTGATTATGTTCTTGCCATGCACAAGGGAAACCCTGACTTAGTGTCCAGGTTTTGGCTTCGGCCTAGCCCAGTCCCAGCTGCAGCAGGCATTTGGTGGTCAACTGACACATAGGAGCATGCTCCCTCTTGCTCTCGCTCTCACTGTTACTCATGAATAAATAAACAAACAAACAAACAACTTTTCTTTTAAAAAAAGGATTCTGGTATAAGTGTCTCTGAGAAATTCAGTGGGCTTGTGTGGATGAGATGATTGCTCAAGCTGATGAGTAAAAAAGGGTGAGATTCTATGAAGAATATAGTATTGAAGTGGGGCTTGGGTATCTAATGATGCTTCAGTAAGCAAAGAAGGAGGATAAAGTATTTTTCTGATAATAGAGTAGATAGAACAAAGTCATGGAACCAAGAAAGAATGTAAGATGTTCCAGGAAAAGCAAGTAGGCTTGTTGTAGTCAACTATTTGCTACCACAATGAAATAAACTGAGATAGGCTACTTAGAAAGTAAAGAGAGGTTTATTTAGCTCAGAGTTGTGGCGATTCAAAGTTCAATGGCATGGTACAGTGTTTGGCACTGGTGATGGTGCCCTAGTAGATGGCAAAAAGTGGGGGATGTTGCAGAGGAAGTACAACATGGAGAGCCAGGAAACAAAGAGAAAGACTGGGCCCAAACTCAGGTTTTTATAACCAACCTTCTCTCAAGGATATGCCTCCAAAGATCTAAGGACTTCCCACTGGATATACATCCGTTTAGTTCCACTACCTCCCAACAGTGCCACCTGGGACAAAGCTTTTAAAATGTGGGTTTTTGAGAGACACCCAAGTTAATACCAAAACCACAGTAAAGCTAGATAGCCACTTTCAGAGATATATAATTATGCTTTGAGATAAGGCTATAAGAAAGGTGGTAGACAGATTACAGAAGGCTGTGTTTGCCAAGGAAATAGACTTTAGTTCCTTGTTAATGGGAGATATCTATATCTATATATCTATATATAATCTATCTATAGATATATAAAGATATGTATCAAATGAAATGTGTTTTGGTTGATAAATGAAGTGCCATGGGACAAGAACCTAGATGATCGAGAATCTTCAATCTGTAGCACCAAGACTAAGGACAAAAGTTCTAAGGAAAACCTGCATTTCATGGCATATAATATGAAGAAGTATTAGATACATGTTTATCAAAATACAGAGGAAGTAGAAAGGATGCTAGCTGAATCCTGGAGTATTCAAATGAGAGGAATAAGTCTGGGGCCAGACCCAGGACACGCATTTACCTGACAAAGACAAACCAGCAATATAGACTAAGAAAAAAAAAAAAAACAGCAATATACTTGAAGAACTAAAACTGTACCAACAATATAGGCTAAGAGGGTCTAGTGGAAGGGACTGAGGACAAAAACATAGGTTAGGATTCCAATGCAGTATCTCCTTCTGACTTTCTGTGAAATCTTCAGACAGTCTCTTCTCTCAGTCTCCGTTTTCCCTGATAAGCTATTTTCTTTTCTTTCTTTATTTTTGTTTCATTTGAAAAGCAGAGAGATAGAGACAGAGACAGACACAGACACAGAGAATTCTTCGATCTCTGGGTTCACTTCCCAAATGTCTGCAATAGATGGGCCAGGGCCAGTCCAAATTAAAGAGCCCAAAACTCAATCTGGGCTCCTGTGTGGGTGACAGAAACCCATATATTTGAACCATCATCTGCTGTCTTCCAGGATGTTCATTAGCAGGAAGCTGGAATCAGGAGCAGAGTTCAGACCCGAACACAGACACTCTAATATGGGTTGTGGGCACCCCAAGTGGTAACTTGACTGCTGAACCAAATGCCTTCCCCAGATAATAAGCTATTTTAATTTTAACATATGATTTGATGCAAATCTTGAGGTATACATTTGAATTCCCTGACCCACCTCCTCAAGACAGCTGCCAGCTTTTTTGCAAATAAAAAATGTCCTTCCCTTAGACACTTTACTTACATTTGTTAGAAAACTGCTTTAAGAAATACACGCGGCCAGCGCCGCGGCTCAATAGGCTAATCCTCCGCCTGCAGTGCCGGCACACCGGGTTCTAGTCCTGGTTGCCCCTCTTCCAGGCCAGCCCTCTGCTGTGGCCCGGGAGTGCAGTGGAGGATGGCCCAGGTGCTTGGGCTCTGCACCCATGGGAGACCAGGATAAGCACCTGGCTCCTGGCTTTGGATCAGCACGGTGTGCCAGCCGCAGCACACAGGCCACGGCAGCCATTGGAGGGTGAACCAACGGCAAAGGAAGACCTTTCTCTCTGTCTCTCTCTCTCACTGTCCACTCTGCCTATCAAAATAATAATAATAATAATAAAGAAATACACGCATCTTTTCTGTCTACTAAGTGAAGGGTATCCCTGGGATGATATAGTATACAACCTACACAACTATCTGGCAACACTAGGTCCATGTCAGGAAACATGGGTTGGGAAGTCCATCAGTGTGGCGTAGTGAAGTATCTCTTATGGATTTAGGAGTAATTCCAAGGAAAGTAGCCTTTGATAAGAGAAAAATACATGTGAAGAACCTGTCATAAGCAAGACAACAATAGAATCAGAACAGAGTGATGGTGGAAGTCCTGCAGCTATCTACTCTCCATCAGTCAAGTAAAACTTTTTGAAGTTAACTCTAGCCAGAGACTACAGTTGGAAGTGGGGTGAGGGATATGTGTATGGGTTGAATAGCCCAGTTTTTAGGTGTGGTAGAAAAAAGGTTGCCTTTTTGTAATGGTTCTCTTGTAGATGATGACAACTATTGGAGCATGTCATCTGAAGCAATACTTTCTCAAAGTCATTTCAAAAGGGTTTGACATTATAGAGACTACTTCAGACCCTACAGACAAGACCCAGGGAGTAACAGTGGACTTGGCACAGAAATCTCTTGAATATTTTAAAGGTACTTGTGTTTATTCTTCCACAACTGAAACCCTCATAGCACATGATGAGTGCATTTCTCTTGGACTGACTTATTTACTGGCAACTAAACATGAAATTAGCTGGTCCCTAAAGGCAATTTTGTCCTTCTCTGCATGGTGTTTTAATAAATCATCCCAATCAAGGTCTGTAAGCACTGGGGGAAGGTACCACATTTGCTTTTCATATTCTCACATTCTGCATGAACAATCTTTTACCATTTAGGGCCTGTGATGATCCCTTGAGACTGTCTGCATGATCCTGTGATTTCTAGTTTCTTGGGGACTGGTCTTG